>NC_053027.1:375650709-375778292 GCF_003073215.2 Triticum urartu | reverse complement strand
TCTAAAGTCTCTCTCTTTATCAGGAGAGCCCTGGCCAGACTACGGTCAGCGAGGGTGGAATACGGACGATGAGGAAATTCAAAGCCCACCCACCACCCACCTTGTAGCCACTGTCGACGATCTAACCGACATGCTTGACTTCGACTCCGAAGACATCAACGGCATGGACGACGATGTAGGAGACGAACAGGAACCAGCACCTGTAGGGCGCTGGAAGGCCACCTCGTCATATGACATATATATGGTGGATACTCCAAAAGATGGAGATGGCGATGGAACAGTGGGGGATGACGCCCCCAAGAAACAGCCAAAGCGCCGACGTCAGTGGCGCCGCTCTAAATCCCGCCAAAGCAAAAACGGTGATTCCTGCACGGGAGATAATACTACCCCGGACAGCGCCGAAGAACACCCACCTCAGCAAAATTCGGCACAGGAAGATGGAGAAGCCAGCCCTCATGAGAGAGCGGCAGACCGAGAGGTCGAGGATGATAACTATACACCTCCCTCCGAAGACGAGGCAAGCCTCGATGACGACGAATTCGTCATACCATCAGACCCCGCCGAACAAGAGCGTTTTAAACGCAGGCTTTTAGCCACGGCAAGCAGCCTCAAGAAAAAGCAGCAACAGCTTAGAGCTGCCCAAGAATTGCTAGCTGACAGATGGACTGAAGACCTTGCGGCCGAAGAGTATGAACTCGAACGCCCCTCCAAGAGTTACCCGAAGCGCAGGCCGCTACCCTGATCAGAGAAGGAAGAACCTACATCACCAGCGCATGACATGGCAGACCGGCCACCTCCCGGCCGCGACAGAGAGGCCTGTCGGCCCTCCACCCAAGCCATGCCCCGATGCCACTCAACGAAGGCACGGGAAAACGCGCCCGACCTGCGAGACATACTGGAGGATAAGGCAAGACAAACAAGATCGATCTACGGATCGCGCAGGCGCCCTACGGCATGTGACAATGATCTTCACTCCGGATACAACAAATCCGGCCGGGCCGAACACAACAGACATAGCTCTTCCGAGCTGCGTCGTGATATAGCCCAGTACAGAGGCGCCGCAAACCCGCTATGCTTCACGAATGAAGTAATGGATCATAAAATCCCAGAGGGTTTCAAACCCGTAAACATCAAATCATACGATGGCACAACAGACCCGGCGGTATGGATCGAGGATTATCTCCTTCACATCCACATGGCACGCGACGATGATCTACACGCCATCAAATACCTCTCGCTCAAACTTAAAGGACCGGCCCGACATTGGCTTAACAGCCTGCCAGCAGACTCAATCGATTCTTGGGAGGACCTGGAGGCCGCATTCCTCGACAACTTCCAGGGCACTTACGTGCGACCGCCGGATGCCGACGACTTAAGCCACATAATTCAGCAGCCAGAAGAATCGGCCAGACAATTCTGGACACGGTTCCTAACAAAGAAAAACCAGATAGTCGACTATCTGGACGCAGAGGCCCTAGCAGCCTTCAAGCATAACATCCGCGATGAGTGGCTTGCCCGGCACCTGGGATAGGAAAAGCCGAAATCCATGGCATCCCTCACGACACTCATGACCCGCTTTTGCGCGGGAGAAGACAGCTGGCTAGCTCGCAGTAACAACTTATCAAAGAACCCTGGTAATTCGGATACCAAGGACAAAAGTGGCAGGACACGTCGGAATAAGCAAAAACGCCGCGTCAATAGCGACAGCAATGAAGACACGGCAGTCAATGCCGGATTCAAAGGCTATAAATCCGGTCAGCGGAAAAAGCCATTCAAAAAGAATACTCAGGGCCCGTCCAGTTTGGACCGAATACTCGATCACTTGTGTCAGATACATGGCACCCCCGAAAGGCCAGCCAATCACACTAACAGGGATTGTTGGGTGTTCAAGCAGGCAAGCAAGTTAAGGGCCAAAAACAGAGACAAGGGGCTGCACAGCGACGACGAGGAGCCCAAGCCGCCGAACAACAATGGACAGAAGGGCTTTCCCCCACAAGTGCGGACGGTGAACATGATATACGCAACCCACATTCCCAAGCGGGAGGGGAAGCGTGCGCTACGGGACATATACACGATGGAGCCCGTCACCCCAAAGTTCAACCCATGGTCCTCCTGCCCGATCACTTTTGGAAGGGACCATCCCACTAGCATCCGTCATGGCGGCTTCGCCGCATTGGTTCTCGACCCAATCATCGACGGATTTCACCTCACAAGAGTCCTCATGGACGGCGGCAGTAGCCTGAACCTGCTTTATCAGGATACAGTGCGGAAAATGGGCATAGATCCCTCAAGGATCAAGCCCACAAGAACGACCTTTAAAGGCGTCATACCAGGTGTAGAAGCCAACCGTACAGGCTCAGTAACACTTGACGTGGTCTTCGGATCCCCGGACAATTTCCGAAGTGAAGAGTTAATCTTCGATATAGTCCCGTTTCGCAGTGGCTATCACGCCCTGCTCGGACGAACCGCATTCGCAAAGTTCAATGTGGTGCCGCACTATGCATATCTCAAGCTCAAGATGCCAGGCCCTCGAGTAGTAATTAAGGTCAACGGAAACACCGAACGCTCCCTCCGTACGGAGGAGCATACGGCGGCTCTCGCAACGGAGGTACAAAGTAGCCTTCTCAGGCAATTCTCCAGTCCGGCCATTAAAAAGCCAGACACTGCCAAGCACGCCCGGAGTAATCCACAGCAGGACCGCCTGGCACGCTCTGAGCAAGCGTAGCAATGCGGCCCCAACCCCAGCTTTCGCAACATAGCGAAACCAGTACCTCGCGTACATAACTACGCCCTGGAAATACCATGGGCACAGGGGAAGGGGCACACTAACGGCAGACCCAAAATACGGCTTAAAACGTACTAAGGGCTGCCGGATTCCTTTTTTTTTAATATTTCTTACTTTCAGGACTCCATACTTCGGACGACCTGTTCGGCAATTCGACTGCCGCACAAACGATGCAAGATCCAGGGAGGCAGACAAGCCATGCCGCATTATGGAATCCCAGGTGGTTTCTGTTACGAGCGCTATACCTGTTTTAAATACAATTCCGCGGCCTGCCCCTGGTCAGGACATACTGAATAGTCCAATATCTTTTGCTTACCGCACTACTTCTATCGTTCGGCTTTGATAAATAGCCTCTCTATAAACAATGCTTAGCTTTTTGTCTATTTTTCGCATTACTCTCTTTTATATATGTTCATTAATGACATGTTGCACCCCTACACTGTCGTACGACAAGTACGCCAGGGGCTTCAGTACCCTTTAATATGGTGTGAGAAGCCCGTACACTTTCACAAGTGCGGCACCCCGAACTTATAGCACTATATGCATCAGCTCCGAATCATGATTTGGGTCAATAGTTGGGTTTGCCCGGCTCCTATGTTTTGGTGCCTTACATTCCGCTATATCGACTAAGGTAGCACTAGGAGAACCACTGCGATTGTGCCCCGGTTGAGCTGGGTTAAGCACCTCAGTGGAGAAAGCTATAACTGACTGTCATGATGAGGCGAGAGACCGGTCGCTGTTCGAGAGGTTTTTCGAGTCCCTAAAGACTTATGCCGCTTCGAGCGAGGAGCTGGATAACCCCAGCCAAGGCGTGGATAGCGCCCCGAACTCGGTCTTCCGAACTAGGGGCTTTGCCGAAATTTAAAATTATAAAGTTCTATGGCTAAGTGAGAGTGTTCAAGCATTATAGTCCAATTGCCTGGTTCGTCGTGCTGAGCGCCTCCCTCGAAGGACCCAAACATGGGAAAAAGAGCGCACAGGTTTATCACCGAACACCCCAACACTAGTGGCATGGGGGCAAAAGCCGACGACTGGCCATCTCTCAATTTTTGATAAATGGCCACACAGAAAATAATAATTTAAATTCAATAAGCATTGCTTAGCGCATATGAACAAGTTTTCAGCGCACAGGATAAAATCGAGCGAGTTCATTCAAAAATTACATCCTTGGTACACTCATCTGCTACAAGGCGGGTACCCGCAAGAACATCCTTATAGTAGTTCTCGGGCTTGCGATGCTCCTTCCCCGGCGGCGGCCCGTCCCTAACAAGCTTCTCACCGTCTAGCTTACCCCAGTGCACCTTTGCACGGGCAAGGGCCGTACGGGCACCTTCGATGCAGACGGAGCGCTTGATGACCTCGAGCCTTGGACAGGCCCCCACCAGCTGCCGCACCAGCCCGAAGTAGCTCCCAGGCAGGGCCTCTCCGGGCCATAGCCGAACTATGAAGCCCTTCATGGCCTGTTCGGCCGCCTTGTGGAGCTCGACCAGCTGTTTCAGCTGGTCGCTCGAGGGCACAGGGTGTCCGGCCTCAGCATACTGAGACCAGAACACCTTCTCCGTCGAGCTGCCCTCTTCAGCTCGGTAGAATGCGGCGGCGTCGGATACGCTGCGGGGAAGATCTGCGAATGCCCCTGGAGAGCTCCGGATTCGGGTAAGTAACAAGTAGTTTACTTTTATATTTCTGCTTTGCATAAAGAATGCCTTACCCGCTGCTATCTTTTTCACCTCCTCCAACTCTTGGAGGGCCTTTTGGGCTTCGGCCTTGGCAGACTTGGCAGTCTCAAGGGCCGTCGTGAGCTCGAACGCTTGGGTCTTTGACTCAAGCTCCAAACTCTCATGTTTTTTCATGAGAGCCTGAAGCTCTTGCTGCACCTCGCCGACCTGAGCCCCAAGTTTCTCTCGCTCGGTGTGCTCCGTGGCCATTTTCTTTTTCGGCCTCAGATAGCGCCTGCTTGAGGGTCGCCACCTCAGTCGTGGCCCCTATAATAAGCAGTACAATCTTGTTATTTTTTGCAATCACGCCTCTCTATAGGCACTTTTTCTGTAAGGTATTTCCTACCTTCTTTTTCCTCGAGCTGCCGCTTGGCAAGGCCGAGCTCTTGCTCGGTCCGCTTGAGGTCCTGTTTCAGGACACCCACCTCCGCAGTCAGTGCGGCGGTGGATAGCAGCGAAGCCTGCACATGCATATTGACTCTTTATTGTTAGACTCCTGCGAAATTAACTAGATCCTCTATTCGGCTTTTCTTTCCGAACGCCAAACAGAGCATCAGGGGCTACTGTCTATTCGGTACTATTTTTATATATTTTTACTTACCTCGAAGCCTGTTAGAAGGCTAGCGCAAGCTTCAGCCAGTCCGCTCTTGGCGGACTGAACCTTCTGGATCACCGTACTCATAATAGTACGGTGCTCCTCGTCGATGGAGGCGCCGTCAAGCACCTCAAGCAGATTGTCCGACACCTCCGGTTGGACGGAGGCTGCCGGCTCAGAAGGCTTGCTCCTCTTGGAAGGAGTTCGCCTGCCGCGGTCTGGAATCGTTGAAGATTCCGGCACGGTGTCCGGCTCAAAGCCGGACTTGGAGCCCTGGGGGGTCTTGTCCCCTTTACTCCTGGAGTCCGGGAGGTCGCCTTGCGGCTCTTCCAGGACCACCTCCTCCTGCCCCGGAGCTCGTTGCGACGCCACTTCGGCGTCGTACGCGGTGCGGGGGGAGACATCGGGCGGAACTGAGTTCATGTCCGATGAATCCAGGGAGCCGCTCGACAACTCGTTGAGTTCGGCCCGGGGCGGGCTGCATGATTATATTCGACATTAGGGAAAGCTGTGCAACAAAAGGAATATCATGAGTTACTCTGGTACCCGAACACTTACGATTTCGCCGGACGCTTGGCCCTGTCCGGCCACTCCTCTTCGTCCTCGTCGGCGTCGGGGGCGTAGTCCGGCGGAGGGGTTTTCCTCTTCTTGGACCCTTCGGTCTTCCCCCTTGGGGCGGCCTTCCTTTTCTTTCTTCCCTCCGCTGGGAGGGGAGAGTTTTCTTCTTCCTCCTCCTCGTTTTCACGGGAGGAGGGCGTCTCGGACTCGTCGGATGACGAGTCCGGCAACACCACGTTGCGGGTACTCCTTCGAGTCCCCGTGGTCTTCTTCTTCTTGGCCTTCTTTTCCGGCACCACATAAGGCGCCGGAGCCAGCAGCTGCACTAGTAGAGCTGGGGCTGGGTCTTCGGGCAGCGGAGCCGGACAGTTAATCGGTCCGGATATCGCTCGCCAAGCCTGCCAAAGGTAAGGGAGTTTAGATCCCGCATAGAGTTAAACTATGAAAAAAGCTGAACATCCTGTAATAGGTGAAGATAGCTTACCTCGCCAGCGTGACGCTGCGAGCTGTATCCGCGATCCTCGGAAGCGGATGCGGGAGCCTTGGCGCCCTTGAATAGCACCTTCCAGGCATCTTCGTACATCGTGTCGAAGAGCCTGCTGAGGGTTTGGTGCTGCGCCGGGTCGAACTCCCACAGATTAAAATCGCGTTGTTGGCACGGAAGGATCCGGTGGACGAGCATAACCTGGATTACATTGACAAGCCGGATTGGCTTGTTCACCAGAGACTGGATGCATGTTTGCAATCCGGTCACCTCTTTTTCATCACCCCACGACAGGCCCGTCTCTTTGCAGGACATAAGCCGCGTGGGGGGTCCGGATCGGAACTCGGGGGGTGCGATCCAGTTTGGATCGCGTGGCTCGGTGATGTAAAACCACCTGGCTTGCCACCCCTTTAGGGTCTCTACGAAGGAGCCCTCGAACCACAGGACATTGGCAATCTTGCCCGCCATGGCACCTTCGCACTCCGCCTGGCTGCCGCGCACCACCTTGGGCTTGACGTTGAAGGTCTTGAGCCAAAGGCCGAAATGGGGGCGGACGTGGAGGAAAGCCTCGCACACGACGATAAACGCCGAGATGTTGAGGATGAAGTTCGGGGCCAGATCGTGAAAATCCAGGCCGTAGTAGAACATGAGCCCCCGGATGAATGGGTGAAGTGGAAAACCTAGTCCGCGGAGGAAGTGGGGAAGGAATACTACCCTCTCATGGGGCCTTGGGGTGGGGAGAAGCCGCCCCTCCTCGGGAAGCCGGTGCTCGATGTCTTTGGACAAGTATCCGGCCTTCCTTAGCTTTTTGACGTCGCCTTCCGTAGACCTTCCACTTGCCTCCCGCTCCGGACATCGCTGGAGAAGGTTGAGGTGGGAAGTGCGGGCTTGGGCGCTGGAGCTCGAGTGCGCAGGAGATGGATAGGCGAAGGAGGAAGAAGGCATAGGTAAAAAGGTGGATCCTTATCCCCTTATATGGGCGGATGCGGTTGTGCGTCCCCACCTGCCTAATAAAACTCGCTTGCCTCCCAAGCGCCGTGGTAAATGGCGCAGTTAGGGTTACCCACGTCCCTATTGATGAGAGTCCCGTAAAAAGGGCACACGATCTCTGCTTTGACAAGACGTGCCAAGGAAACCGCCTTGCAAAACATGCTGAGGTGGAAAAGTAAAAACGATTCGAGTAAAGGACTTGGCCGTAGTGTGATAGCGCACCGCGGAATACGTCAGCAGATTTGATTTGTGTTAATATTATTCTCTCTATGGCAATATGTGGAAGCTTATTTTGCAGAATCGGACACTACTCTTGGTATTTACAATCTTCTGTGAAGGACTTGGAGGAGGAACCCGCCTTGCAATGCCGAAGACAATTTGCGCACCGGACTCGTCATCATTGAAGCCTGGTTTAGGGGCTACTAAGGGAGTCCTGGATTAGGGGGTGTTCGGGTAGCCGGACTATACCTTCAGCCGGACTCCTGGACTATGAAGATACAAGATTGAAGACTTCGTCCCGTGTCCGGAAGGGACTTCCCTTGGCGTGGAAGTCAAGCTTGGCGATGCGGATATTCGAGATCTCCTACCATTGTAACTGACTCTATGTAACCCTAACCCTATCCGGTGTCTATATAAACCGGAGGGTTGTAGTCCGTAGGCAATCAACTCCATACACAACAATCATACCATAGGCTAGCTTCTAGGGTTTAGCCTCCTTGATCTCGTGGTAGATCTACTCTTGTACTACCCATATCATCAATATTAATCAAGCAGGAGTAGGGTATTACCTCCATCGAGAGGGCCCGAACCTGGGTAAAACAAAGTGTTCCCTGCCTCATGTTACCATCCGGCCTAGACGCACAGTTCGGGATCCCCTACCCGAGATCCGCCGGTTTTGACACCGACACCAGTCCCATGCTTTATGCAAATCAAATCAAAATAATTGCAAACAAAACTCCCCCTGAGACTCTTGTTAGTTGGAGGCACTCGTTGTTTTGAGCAAGCCATGGATTGATGCTTGTTGGTGGAGGGGGAGTATAAACTTTACCATTCTGTTTGGGAACCGCCTATAATGTGTGTAGCATGGAAGATATTGCCATCTCTTGGTTGTTATGTTGACAATGAAACTATACCGCTCAAAACATTATTCATCTCTATTTCAAAACCGAGCTCTGGCACCTCTACAAATCCCTGCTTCCCTCTGCGAATGGCCTATCTATTTACTTTCATGTTGAGTCATCATCTTCTTATTAAAAAGCACCAGTTGGAGAGCACCGCTGTCATTTGCATTCATTATTGTTAGTTTAGATTGAGTATGACTTGACTGGATCTCTTTTACCATGAATTACAATGTCTAGTCAGTCCTTGATCTTTAAACGTGCTCTGCATTTATGTTTTGCGGTCTCAGAAAGGGCTAGCGAGATACCATCTTGTTATATCATATTATGATTGTTTTGAGAAAGAGTTGTCATCCGAGATTTATTAGTATTGCTCGGTAGTTAATTATGCCATTGATATGAGTAAACTTGAGACCTAAGCATTATTGTGAATGTGGTTAGTCATAATCTTTGTTGAAAACTTGAATGCTGACTTTACATATTTACAACAACAAGAGCAAACAGAGTTTGTAAAAGTTTTTCTTTATGACTTTCAGTTTGTCAACTGAATTGCTTGAGGACAAGCAAATGTTTAAGCTTGGGGGAGTTGATACGTCTCCGTCGTATCTACTTTTCCAAACACTTTTGCCCTTGTTTTGGACTCTAACTTGCATGATTTAAATGGAACTAACCCGGACTGACGCTGTTTTCAGCAGAATTGCTATGGTGTTATTTATGTGTAGAAACAAAAGTTCTCGGAATGTCCTGAAACTTCATGGAACATCTATTCGGAAATAATAAAAAATCCTTGGAAAAGATGAAGACTAGGGGGCCCACCACCTGTCCACGAGGGTGGGGGGCACGCCTGCCCCCCTAGGGCGTGCCCCCTACCTCGTGGGCCCCCTAGGGCTCCTCCGACCTCAGCTCCAACTCTATATATTTGGTTTCGGGGAGAAAAAAAATTAGAGAAAAGAAATCATCGTGTTTTATGATACGGAGCCACCGCCAAGCCCTAAAACCTCTTGGGAGGGCTGATCTGGAGTCCGTTCGGGGCTCCGGAGAGGGGGATTCGTCGTCGTCATCATCAACCATCCTCCATCACCAATTTCATGATGCTCACCGCCGTGCGTGAGTAATTCCATCGTAGGCTTGCTGGACGGAGACGTGTCTTGGTCATGTCTACATATTTCTCGAACCCGTAGGGTCTGTGTCGGTGTCAAAACCGGCGGATCTCGGGTAGGGGGTCCCGAACTGTGCATCTAGGCGGATGGTAATAGGAGGCAGGGGACACAATGTTTTACCCAGGTTCGGGCCCTCTTGATGGAGGTAAAACCCTACGTCCTACTTGATTAATATTGATGATATGGGTAGTACAAGAGTAGATCTACCACGAGATCAAGGAGGCTAAACCCTAGAAGCTAGCCTATGGTATGATTGTTGTTCGTCCTATGGACTAAAACCCTCCGGTTTATATAGACACCGGAGAGGGCTAGGGTTACATAGAGTCTGTTACAATGGTAGGAGATCTACATATCCGTATCACCAAGCTTGCCTTCCACGCCAAGGAAAGTCCCTTCCGGACACGGGACGAAGTCTTCAATCTTGTATATTCATAGTCCAGGAGTCCGGCCGAAGGTATAGTCCGGCTATTCGGACACCCCCCTAATCCAGGACTCCCCCAGTAGCCCCTGAACCAGGCTTCAATGACGACGAGTCCGGCGCGCAGATTGTCTTCGGCATTGCAAGGCGGGTTCCTCCTCCAAGTACTTCATAGAAGATTTTGAACACAAAGTTAGTGTCCGGCTCTACAAAATAAGTTTCCACATATTGCCATAGAGAGAATAATATTTACACAAATCTAATATGCTGACGTATTTCGTAGCGTGACATCACACCACGGCCAAGTCTTTATTCGAATCATTTTACTGTTCTACCTCAGCGCGTTTAGCGAGGCGGTTTCCTTGGCACGGCTTGTCAAAGCAGAGATCGAGTCCCTTTATTCCGGGATTCTCATCAATACGAGTGTGGGTAACCCAACCGCGCCATTGATTACGGCGCTTGGGAGATAAGCGAGTTTTACTAGGCTGGTGGGGACGCATAGTCGCGTCCGCCCATATAAGGGGATAAGGATCCACCTTTTCATCCACGCCTTCTTCCTCCTTTGCTATCCATTTCCGCGCACTCGAGCTCCAGCGCCCAAGTCCGCACACCCCACCTCAACCTTCTCCAGCCATGTCCGGAGCGGGAGGCAAGTGGATGGTTTCCTCCGTTACGGAGGGACACATCAAAAAACTGAGGAAGGCCGGATACTTGTCTAACGACATTGCGCACCGGCTTCCCGAAGAGGGGCAGCTCATCCCCACCCCTAGGCCCCATGAGAGGGTGGTGTTCCTCCCCCATTTCCTCCGCGGACTGGGCTTCCCTCTCCACCCATTTGTCCGGGGGCTCATGTTCTACTATGGCCTGGATTTCCACGATCTGGCCCCGAACTTTGTCCTCAACATCTTGGCGTTTATCGTCATGTGCGAGGCTTCCTTCTGCATCCGCCCCCATTTCGGCCTATGGCTCAAGACTTTCAATGTCAAGCCGAAGGTGGTGCGCGGCACCCAGGCGGAGTGCAGAGGCGCCATGGTGGGCAAGATGCCCAACGTCTTATGGCTCGAGGGCTCCTTTGTGGAGTCCCTAAAGGGGTGGCAATCGGGGTGGTTTTACATCACCGAGCCGCGCGACCCTGAATGGGTCGCAGCCCCCGAGTTCCGATCCGGACCCCCTACGCGGCTCGCCTCCTGGAAAGAGACGGGCCTGTCGTGGGGTAAAAAAGGAGAGCTGACCGGACTCCAAACATGCGTCCAAACCCTAGTGGACAAGAAGCTCAAACTTGTCAACGTAGTCCAGGTTATGCTCATCCGCCGGATTCTCCCGTGTCAACAACGGGCTTTCAACCTGTGGGAGTTCGACCCGGCGCGGCACCAAAATCTGAGCAGGCTCTTTGACACGACGTACGAAGATGCCTGGAAGGTGCTTTTCAAGGGCGCCGAGGCCCCCGCATCCGCTACCGAGGATCGCGGATTCAGCATGCAGTGTCACGCTCGTGTGGTAAGCTGTTTTTTACCTTTTACAGGGTGTTAGTTTTTCATAGTTTGACTCCATGCGGGATCTAAGGTCCCTTACCTTTGACAGGATTGGCAGGAGATGTCCGGACAGATCAACTGTCCGGCTCCTTTGCCCGAAGGCCCAGCGGACGCTCGCTTGGCGAAGCTGCTGGTTTCGGCACCCTATGTGGTGCCGGAGAAGAAGGCCAAGAAGAAGGCCACGGGGACTCGAAAGAGTACTCGGCGCCAGGAGGTGTCGGATTCATCATCCGACGACTCCAAGGCGCACTCCTCCCATGAAGACGAGGAGGAAGAAGAGACCTCTCCCCCTCCAGCGGGGGCTGGGAAGAAAAGGAAGGCCGCCCCAACTGGGGAGGCCGAAGGGTCCAAGAGGGGGAAGACCCCTCCTCCAGACTACTCCACCAAAGTCGATGACGGCGAAGAGGAGTGGCCACACAGGGCCAAGCCCCTGGCGAGATCGTAAGTATTCAGATACCAGAGTGATTCATAGTATTCCCCCATTGCACAGCTTTTCCTTACATCGAACATGTCTATGCAGTCCGCCCAAGGCCGGGCTCGACGAGTCGTCGAGCGGCTCCCTGGATTCGTCGGATGTGAATTCGCTTCCGACGGCTACCTCCCCCCATCCTACGGACGACGCCGAGGCGGCGTCCCAACAGGTTCCAAGCCAGGAGGAGGTGGTCCTGGAGGCGCCGCAAGGCGACCTCCCGGACTCCAGGCGTGAAGGGGATAGAACCCCCAAGGGCTCTAAGTCCGGCTTTGAGCCGGACACCGCGCCGGAACCTTCAACGGTTCCGGACTCCGGTAGGCAGCCTCCTTCCAAGAGGAGCAAGCCTACCGAGCCGGTGACCTCCGTCCAACCAGAGGCACCGGACAATTTGCTGGAGGTGCTTAACGGCGCCTCCATCGACGAGGAGCACCGCACTATTATGAGTGCGGTGATCCAGAAGGTTCAGTCCGCCAAGAGCGGACTGACTGAAGCCTGTGCCAGCCTTCTAACAGGCTTTAAGGTAAGTAAGGAATATGTAAAAATATTACCGCATAGACAGTAGCCCCTGATGCTCTGTTCGGTGTTCGGAAAGAAAAGCCGAATAGAGGATCTAATAACATTCGCAGGAGTCTAACAAAAGTAAGTCAATATGCGTATGCAGGCTTCACTGCTAGTATCCGCCACACTGACAGCAGAGGTGGGCGCGCTGAAGCAGAACCTCGAGCGGTCCGAGCAAGAGCTCGGCCTAGCCAAGCAGCAGCTCGAGGAGAAGGAAGGTAAGAAATACCTTATTGAAATATGTGAAAGGTGCAATTGCAAAAAGTGACAGGATTAACGCGGCTATTGTAGGGGCCACAACTGAGGTGGTGACCCTTAAGCGAGCGTTGTCCGAGGCCGAGAAGAGGGCGGCCGCGGAGCACACCGAGCGGGAGAAGCATGAGACGCAGGTTGGCGAGGTGCGGCAAGAGCTCCAAGCTCTCATGAAAAAACATGAGAGTTTGGAGCTTGACTCGAAGACGCGAGAGTCTGAGCTCGCGGCGGCCATTGAAGATGCCAAGTCTGCCAAGGCCTAAGCCCAGAAGTCCCTCCAGGAGGTTGAGGCAATAAAAAAGATAGCGGTGGGTAAGGCATTCTTTATGTAAAGCAAGCACGTAAAAGTGAATTACTTGTTACTTACCCGAATCCAGAGCTCTCTAAGAGCATTCGCAGACTTGCCCCGTAGCGTGTCGGATGCCGCCGCCTTCTACCGAGCCGAGGAGGGGAGCTCGACGGAGAAGGTGTTCTGGTCTCAGTATGCTGAGGCCGAACACCCGGTGCCCTTAAGCGACCAGCTGAAACAGCTGGTCGAGCTCCATAAGGTGGCCGAACAGGCCATGAAGGGCCTCACAGTCCGGCTGTGGCCTGGAGAGGCCATGCCTGGGAGCTACTTCGGGCTGGTGAGGCGGCTGGTGGAGGCTTGTCCAAGGCTCGAAGTCATCAAGCGCTCTGTATGCATCGAGGGTGCCCGTAGGGAGCTTGCCCGTGCGAAGGTGCACTGGGGCAAGCTGGATGCTGAGAAGCTTGTGAAGGACGGGCCACCGCCGGGCAAGGAGCATCGCAAGCCCGAGATGTATTATGAGGGCGTTCTGAAGAGTGCCCGCCTTGTGGCGGATGAATGTTCCATGGATGTAATTTTTCAGTAAACTCGCTCGTTTTGTCCTGTGCGCTGAAAACTTGTTCATGTGCGCTAAGCAATGCTTTTTGAATTTAAAATATTACCTTCTGTGTGGCCGTTTATCAAATTTGAGAGATGGCGAGTCGTCGGCTTCTGCCCCCATGGCACGAGTGCTGGGGTGTTCGGGATAAACATGAGCGCTCTTTTTCCCATTCTTGGGTCCTTCGAGGGAGGCGCTCAACACAACGAACAAGGCAATCGGACTATAATGCTTGAACACTCTCACTTAGCCATAGAATTCTATAATTTTAAATTTCGGCGAAGCCCCTAGTGTTCGGAAGACCGAGTTCGGGGCGCTATCCACGCGTAGGCCGGACAAAGCCGACTCCTCGCTCTAAGCGGCATAAGTCTTTAGGGACTCGAAAACCTCTCAAACAGCGATCAGCTCTCGCCTCATCATGACGGTCAGTTTTAGCTTTCTCTACTGAGGTGCTTAGCCCAGCTCAACTGGGGCACAATCGCAGTAGTTCTCCTAGTGCTACCTTAGCCGATATAACGGAACGTAAGGTACCAAAACATAGGAGCCGGGCAAACCCAACTATTGACCCAAGACATGATTCGGAGCCGATGCATATAATGCTATAAGTTCGGGGTGTCGCACTTGTGAAAGTGTTCGGACTTCTCACACCGTATTGTGGGTACTTAAGCCCCTGGCATATTGGTTGTACCAAAGTGTACGGGTGCAACATGTCATTAATGAACATATATTCGTAAAAAAGAGTGATGCAATAATAGACGGAAGCTATGCATTGTTTATTTAAAAAGGCTGCGATCAAAGCAAGACGATACAAATAGTGCGATAAGCAAAAGATGGGACTATCAAATGTGTCCTTTCCAGGGGTGAGCTGCAGAATGTTATGTGAAATAGGTATACTCGTCGTTATAGAGACCACCTTAGAGTTCCATAGTGCGGTGTAGATTTCTTCTCCCCTGGTTGTTGTATCGTTTGTGCAGCAATTGTACTGTCGGACAGGCCTTCCGAAGAGTGGAGTCCTGAAAGTAAGAGAAAATGAAAAATTCGGCAGCCCCTAGTGTGGTTTAAGCCGTGTTTCGGGCGTGCCGTGATTGTGCCCCTCCCCTTTTGCCCATGGTATTTCCAGAGTGTCGTTATGTACGCATAACACTGGTTTCGCAAGTTCGCGAGGGCTGGGGTTGGGGCCGCATTGCTACGCTTGCTCGGAACGTGCCCGGCGGTCTTGTTGTAGGTTACTCCGGGCGCGTTTGACGGTGTCCAGACGTTTAATGGCCGGACTGGAGAATTGCCTTGAGAGGCTGCTTTGTACTTCCGTTGCGATAGCCGCCGTATGCTCTTCCGTTCGGAGAGAGTGTTCGGTGTTTCCATTGACCGTGATGACTCCTCGAGGGCCTGGCATTTTGAGCTTGAGGTATGCGTAGTGCGGCACCGCATTGAACTTGGCAAATGCAGTTCGCTCGAGCAGTGCGTGATAGCCACTGCGGAACGGAACTATGTCGAAGATTAACTCCTCGCTTCGGAAATTATCCGGAGATCCGAAGACCACTTCAAGTGTAACTGAGCCTGTACAGTTGGCCTCTACACCTGGTATGACGCCTTTAAAGGTCGTTTTAGTGGGTTTAATCCTCGAGGGATTGATGCCCATTTTCCGCACTGTATCCTGGTAAAGCAGGTTCAGGCTGGTGCCGCCGTCCATAAGGACTTTAGTGAGGTGAAATCCGTCAATAATTGGGTCTAGAACCAATGCGGCGAATCCGCCATGACGGGTGCTAGTGGGGAGGTCCCTTCGATCAAAAGTGATCGGGCAGGAAGACCATGGGTTGAACTTTGGGGCGACTGGCTCCATCGCGTATATGTCCCTTAGCGCACGCTTCCGCTCCCTCTTAGGGACGTGGGTTGCGTATATCATGTTCACCGTCCGCACTTGTGGGGGAAAACCTTTCTGTCCACTGTTGTTCGGCGGCCGGGGCTCCTCCTCGTCATCGCTATGCAGCCCCTTGTCTCTACTTTCGGCATTTAACTTGCCTGCCTGCTTGAACACCCAACAATCCCTGTTGGTGTGATTGGCTGGTTTTTCGGGGGTGCCATGTATCTGGCATGAGCGGTCGAGTATTCGGTCCAAACTGGATGGGCCCGGAGTATTTCTTTTGAATGGGTTTTTCCACTGACCGGGTTTAGAGCCTCTGAATCCGGCATTAACTACCGTATCCTCAGCATTGTCGCCGTTAATGCGGCGCTTTTGCTTGTTGCGACGCAACCAGCCACTGCTGTCCTTGGTATCCAAATTACCAGGGCTCTTGGTCATGTTATTGCTGCAAGCTAGCCAGCTGTCTTCTCCCGCGCAAAAGAGGGTCATAAGTGTCATGAGGGCTGCCATAGATTTCGGCTTTTCATGTCCTAGGTGTCGTGCAAGCCACTCGTCGCGGATGTTATGCTTGAAGGCTACTAGGGCCTCTGCGTCCGGACAGTCGACGATTTGATTTTTCTTGGTTAGGAACCGTGTCCAGAATTGTCTGGCTGATTCTTCTGACTGCTGAATTATGTGGCTAAGGTCATCGGCGTCTGGTGGTCACACATAAGTGCCCTGGAAATTGTCGAGGAATGCGGCTTCCAGGTCCTCCCAACAACCAATTGATTCTGCTGGCAAGCTGTTAAGCCAATGCCGAGCTGGTCCTTTAAGCTTGAGTGGGAGGTATTTGTTGGCGTGTAGGTCATCACTGCGGGCCATGTGGATATGAAGGAGATAGTCCTCGATCCATACCGCAGGATCTGTTGTGCCATCATATGATTCGATGTTCACGGGTTTGAAACCCTCAGGGATTTGATGATCTATTACTTCATCTGTGAAGCATAGTGGGTGTGCGGCGCCTCTGTATTGGGCTATATCATGACGCAGCTCAAACGAGCTTTGTCTACTGTGTTCGACCCGGCCGGATTGACTGTATCTGGAGTGACGATTACCGTCTCGTGCCATGGGGCGCCCACGCGATCCGTACATCGATCTTGTTTGCATTGCCTTGTCCTCCAATATATCTCGCAGGTCTGGCGCATTTTCCCGTGCCTTGGTATTTTTTGAGCAGCGCCGGGGTGTGGCTTGAGTGGAGGGCCAAGAGGCTCTCTGTCGCGGCCACGGGGTGGCCGGTCGGCCGCATCATGCACTGGTGATGTAGGTTTAGGTGCTTCCTCCTCTAATCGGGGTAGCAGCCTGTGCTTTGGGTAGCTCTTGGAGGGGCGTTCGAGTTCATACTCTTCGGCCGCAAGGGCCTCAGTCCATCTGTCGGCTAGCAAATCTTGATCAGCTCTAAGCTGTTGCTATTTTTTCTTGAGGCTGCTCGCCGTGGCCATAAGCCTGCGTTTGAAACGCTCTTGTTCGACGGGATCCTCCGGCACGACAAATTCGTCGTCGTTGAGGCTTGCCTCGTCTTCGGAGGGAGGCATATAATTATCGTCCTCGGCCTCTCTATCTATCGCTCTCTCATGAGGGCTGGCTTCTCCATCCTCCTGTGCTGAATCTTGCTCGAGGTGGTTGTCTTCGGCACTGTCCGGGGTGTTATTATCTCCCGTGCCGGAATCACCCTTTTTTCTTTGGCGGGATTTAGAGCGGCGCCGCTGACGCCGGCGCTTAGGCTGCTTCTTGGAGGGGTCATCCTCCGCTGTGCCATCGCCATTGCCTTCTTTTGGGGTGTTCACCATGTATATAGCATACGACGAGGTGGCTTTCCAGTGCCCTATAGGCGCTGGTTCTTGATCGTCTCCTGCATCGGCGTCCATACCGTCGATGTCTTTGGAGTCGAAGTCGAGCATGTCGGTTAAATCATCGACAGTGGCTACGAAGTGGGTGGTGGGTGGGCTTTGAATTTCTTCATCATCCGCATCCCAACCTCGCTGACCATAGTCCGGCCAGGTCTCTCCTGATAAAGAGAGAGACTTTAGTGAATTCAGAATGTCGCCGAAGGGCGAGTGCTGAAAGATGTCCGCGATGGTGAACTCCATGATCGGCGCCCAATCGGGTTCGATCGGTAGGGGCGCGGAGGGCTCAGAGTCTGGAGAGGAGTTCGGCTCCTTGGAGTCACGGGCTTCGCAGAGAATAGGGCTGGTGTTCGGCTTGATCGCCGTAGAGATTGCAGCCCCCGAGGCGCTGTCCAACCACCCATCCTCGATTGGCGCAGTTGGCTCCGAATTAAGGGTCGAAGCTGATGCGGGTGCGGCCTCCAGGGCACTGTTCGGCGGCAGAGCTAGATCATGCCCATCGTGACAGTGAGGCGCGCTCGGCTGCGGCTCAAACCCGTCGAAGATCAAGTCTCCTCGGAGGTCGGCCGTGTAGTTCAAACTTCCAAATGTGACCTGATGGCCAGGGGCGTAGCTTTCGATCTGCTCCAGATGGCCAAGCGAATTGGCCCGCAGTGCAAAGCCGCCAAATACGAAGATCTGTCCGGGGAGAAAAGTTTCACCCTAGATCGCATCGTCGTTGATGATCGGAGAAGCCATCGGGCCTAAAAGTGACGACATAGAGGAACTCTCAATGAAAGCACCAATGTCGGTGTCAAAACCGGCGGATCTTGGGTAGGGGGTCCCGAACTGTGCGTCTAGGCGGATGGTAACAGGAGGCAGGGGACACAATGTTTTACCCAGGTTCGGGCCCTCTTGATGGAGGTAAAACTCTACGTCCTGCTTGATTAATATTGATGATATGGGTAGTACAAGAGTAGATCTACCACGAGATCAAGGAGGCTAAACCCTAGAAGCTAGCTGAGGGAGTCCTGGATTAGGGGGTGTTCGGGTAGCCGGACTATACCTTCAGCCGGACTCCTGTACTATGAAGATACAAGATTGAAGACTTCGTCCCGTGTCCGGATGGGACTTTCCTTGGCGTGGAACGCAAGCTTGGCGATGCGTATATTCAAGATCTCCTACCATTGTAACCGACTTTATGTAACCCTAACCCTATCCGATGTCTATATAAACCGGAGGGTTGTAGTCCGTAGGCAATCAACTCCATACACAACAATCATACCATAGGCTAGCTTCTAGGGTTCAGCCTCCTTGATCTCGTGGTAGATCTACTCTTGTACTACCCATATCATCAATATCAATCAAGCAGGAGTAGGGTATTACCTCCATCGAGAGGGCCCGAACCTGGGTAAAAAACATCGTGTCCCTTGTCTCCTGTTACCATCCGGCCTTGACGCACAGTTCGGGACCCCCTACCCAAGATCCGCCGGTTTTGACACCGACATTTGTGCTTTCATTGAGAGTTCCTCTTTGTCGTCGCCTTTAGGCCCGATGGATCCTTTGATCATCAACAATGATACGGTCCAGGGTGAGACTTTTTTCCCCGGACAGATCTTCGTCTTCGGTGGCTTCGCTCTGCGGGCCAGTTCGCTCGGCCACCTTGAGCAGATCGAAAGCTACGCCCCTGGCCATCAGGTCAGGTTTGGAAGCCTAAACTACACGGCTGACATCCACGGAGACTTGATCTTCGACGGATTCGAGCCACAGCCAAGCGCGCCGCACTGTCTCGATGGGCATGATATAGCTCTGCCACCGAACAGCGCCTTGGAGGCCGCACACGCATCGGTTTCGACCATTGATTCGGGGCCTACTGCGCCGATCGAGGATCAGCGGTTGGCCGCACTCCGCATGGCCCGTGATTCCGAGGAGCCAGATTCCTCTCTGAACTTCGAGCCCCCCGCGCCCCTGCCGATCGAATCCGATCGGGCGCCGATAATGGAGTTCACCGCCGCGGACATCTTTCAGCACTCGCCCTTCGGCGACATCCTGAATTCTCTAAAGTCTCTTTCTTTATCAGGAGAGCCCTGGCCGGACTACGGTCAGCAAGGTTGGGATATGGACGATGAAGAAATTCAAAACCCACCCACCACCCACTTTGTAGCCACTGTCGACGATCTAACCGACATGCTTGACTTCAGCTCCGAAGACATCGACGGCATGGACGATGATGTAGGACACGAACAGGAACCAGCACCTATAGGGCGCTGGAAGGCCACCTCGTCATATGACATATATATGGTGGATATTCCAAAAGATGGAGATGGCAATGGAACAGTGGGGGATGACGCCCCCAAGAAACAGCCAAAGCACCGGCGCCAGCGGCACCGCTCTAAATCCCGCCAAAGCAAAAACGGTGATTCCGGCACGGGAGATAATACTACCCCGGTTAGCGCCGGAGAACACCCACCTCAGCAAGATTCGGCACAGGAAGATGGAGAAGCCAGCCCTCATGAGAGAGCGGCAGACCGAGAGGTCGAGGATGATAACTATACGCCTCCCTCGGAAGACGAGGCAAGCCTCGATGACGACGAATTCGTCATACCATCAGACCCCACCGAACAAGAGTGTTTTAAACACAGGCTTTTAGCCACGGCAAGCAGCCTCAAGAAAAAGCAGCAACAGCTTAGAACTGCCCAAGATTTGCTAGCTGACAGATGGACTAAAGTCCTTGCG
Source organism: Triticum urartu (assembly GCF_003073215.2). Taxonomy (NCBI): domain Eukaryota; kingdom Viridiplantae; phylum Streptophyta; class Magnoliopsida; order Poales; family Poaceae; genus Triticum; species Triticum urartu. The sequence continues at coordinate 375,758,312 of NC_053027.1, read as the reverse complement.
GCCGAAGAGTATGAACTCGAACGCCCCTCCAAGAGTTACCCGAAGCGCAGGCCGCTACCCCGATCAGAGGAGGAAGCACCTACATCACCAGCACATGACATGGCAGACCGGCCACCTCGCGGCCGCGACAGAGAGGCCTCTCGGCCCTCCACCCAAGCCATGACCCAACGCCGCTCAACTAAGGCACGGGAAAGTGTGCCCGACCTACGAGACATACTGGAGGATAAGGCAAGACAAACAAGATCGATCTACGGATCGCGCAGGCGCCCTACGGCATGTGACAATGATCGTCACTCCGGATACAACAAATCCGGCCGGGCCGAACACAACAGACATAGCTCCTCCGAGCTGCGTCGTGATATAGCCCAGTACAGAGGCGCCGCACACCCGCTATGCTTCACGAATGAAGTAATGGATCATAAAATCCCAGAGGGTTTCAAACCCGTAAACATCGAATCATACGATGGAACAACAGATCCGGCGGTATGGATCGAGGATTATCTCCTTCACATCCACATGGCACGCGGCAATGATCTACACGCCATCAAATACCTCCCGCTCAAACTTAAAGGACCGGCCCGGCATTGGCTTAACAGCTTGCTAGCAGACTCAATCGGTTCTTGGGAGGACCTAGACGCCACATTCCTCGACAACTTCCAGGGCACTTACGTGCGACCGCCGGATGCCGACGACTTAAGCCACATAATTCAGCAGCCAGAAGAATCGGCCAGACAATTCTGGACACGGTTCCTAACAAAGAAAAACTAGATAGTCGACTGTCCGGACGCAGAGGCCCTAGCATCCTTCAAGCATAACATCCGCGATGAGTGGCTTGCCCGGCACCTGGGACAGGAAAAGCCGAAATCCATGGCAGCCCTCACGACACTCATGACCCGCTTTTGCGCGGGAGAAGACAGCTGGCTAGCTCGCAGTAACAACTTATCAAAGAACCCTGGTAATTTGGATACCAAGGAAAAAAGTGGCAGGACACGTCGGAATAAGCAAAAACGCCGCGTTAACAGCGACAGCAATGAAGACACGGCAGTCAATGCCGGATTCAAAGGCTATAAATCCGGTCAGCAGAAAAAGCCATTCAAAAAGAATACTTAGGGCCCGTCCAGTTTGGACCGAATACTCGATCGCTTGTGCCAGATACATGGCACCCCCAAAAGGCCAGCCAATCACACTAACAGGGATTGTTGGGTGTTCAAGCAAGCAGGCAAGTTAAGGGCCGAAAACAGAGACAAGGGGCTGCACAGCGATGACGAGGAGCCCAAGCCGCCGAACAACAATGGACAGAAGGGCTTTCCCCCACAAGTGCGGACGGTGAACATGATATACGCAACCCACATTCCCAAGCGGGAGCGGAAGCGTGCGCTACGGGACGTATACACGATAGAGCCAGTCGCCCCAAAGTTCAACCCATGGTCCTCCTGCCCGATCACTTTTGATCGAAGGGACCATCCCACTAGCATCCGTCATGGCGGCTTCGCCGCATTGGTTCTCGACCCAATCATTGACGGATTTCATCTCACAAGAGTCCTCATGGACGGCAGCAGTAGCCTGAACCTGCTTTATCAGGATACAGTGCGGAAAATGGGCATAGATCCCTCAAGGATTAAGCCCACAAGAACGACCTTTAAAGGCGTTATACCAGGTGTAGAAGCCAACTGCACAGGCTCAGTAACACTTGACGTGGTCTTCGGATCCCCGGACAATTTCCGAAGCGAAGAGTTAATCTTCGATATAGTCCCGTTTCGCAGTGGCTATCACGCCCTGCTTGGACGAACCACATTCGCAAAGTTCAATGCGGTGCCGCACTACGCATATCTCAAGCTCAAGATGCCAGGCCCTCGAGGAGTAATTACGGTCAACGGAAACACCGAACGCTCCCTCCGTACGGAGGAGCATACGGCGGCTCTCACAGCGGAGATACAAAGTAGCCTTCTCAGGCAATTCTCCAGTCCGGCCATTAAAAAGCCAGACACTGCCAAGCGCGCCCGGAGTAACCCACAGCAGGACCGCCTGGCACACTCTGAGCAAGCGTAGCAATGCGGCCCCAACCCCAGCTTTCGCGACGTAGCGAAACCAGTACCTCGCGTACATAACTACGCCCTTGAAATACCATGGGCACAGGGGAAGGGGCACAATAACGGCACGCCCAAAATACGGCTTAAAACGTACTAGGGGCTGCCGGATTCTTTTTTTAATTTTTTCTTACTTTTAGGACTCCATACTTCGGACGACCTGTTCGGCAATTCGACTGCCGCACAAACGATGCAAGATCCAGGGAGGCAGACAAGCCATGCCGCATTATGGAACTCTCAGGTGGTTTCTGTTACGAGCGGTATACCTGTTTTAAATACAATTCCGCGGCCTGCCCCTGGTCAGGACATACTGAATAGTCCAATATCTTTTGCTTACCGCACTATTTGTATCATTCGGCTTTGATAAATAGCCTCTCTAATAAACAATGCATAGCTTTTTCTCTATTTTTTGCATTATCCTCTTTTCATATATATGTTCATTAAATGACATGATCGCACCCGTACACCATGGTACGGCAAACACGCCAGGGGCTTCCGTACCCCTCATTATGGTGTGAGAAGTCCGTACACTTTCACAAGTGCGGCACCCCGAACTTATAGCACTATATGCATCGGCTCCGAATCATGATTTCGGTCAATAGTTGGGTTTGCCCGGCTCCTATGTTTTGGTGCCTTACGTTCCGCTCTATCGGCTAAGGTAGCACTAGGAGAACCACTGCGATTGTGCCCCGGTTCAGCTGGGTTAAGCACCTCAGTGGAGAAAGCTAAAACTGACTGTCATGATGTGGCGAGAGACTGATCGCTATTCGAGAGGTTTTTTCGAGTCCCTAAAGGCTTATGCCGCTTCGAGCGAGGAGCTGGATAACCCCGGCCAAGGCATGGATAGCGCCCCGAACTAGGTCTTCCGATCTAGGGGCTTCCCCGAAATTTAAAATTATAATGTTCTATGGCTAAGTGAGAGTGTTCAAGCATTATAGTCCGATTGCCTGGTTCGTTGTGCTGAGCGCCTCCCTCAAAGGACCCAACTATGGGAAAAAGAGTGCTCAGGTTTATCCCGAACACCCCAGCACTAGTGGCATGGGGGCAGAAGCCGACGACTGGCCATCTCTCAATTTTTGATAAACGGCCGCACAGAAAATAATATTTTAAATTCAATAAGCATTGCTTAGCGCATATGAACAAGTTTTCAGCGCACAGGATAAACATGAGTGAGTTCATTCAAAAATTACATCCTTGGTACATTCATCTACCACAAGGCGGGCACCCACAAGAAAATCCTTGTAATAGTTCTCGGGCTTGCGATGCTCCTTCCCCGGCGGCGGCCCGTCCTTCACAAGCTTCTCACCGTCCAGCTTACCCCAGTGCACCTTTGCACGGGCAAGGGCCCGACGGGCACCTTCGATGCAGACGGAGCGCTTGATGACCTCGAGCCTTGGACAGGCCTCCACCAGCCGCCGCACCAGCCCGAAGTAGCTCCCAGGCAGGGCCTCTCCGGGCCACAGCCGAACTATGAAGCCCTTCTTGGCCTGTTCGGCCGCCTTGTGGAGCTCGACCAGCTGTTTCAGCTGGTCGCTCAAGGGCACAGGGTGTCCGGCCTCAGCATACTGAGACCAGAACACCTTCTCCGTCGAGCTCTCCTCCTCAGCTCGGTAGAATGCGGCGGCGGCGGATACGCTGCGGGGAAGATCTGCGAATGCCCCTAGAGAACTCCGGATTCGGGTAAGTAACAAGTAGTTTACTTTTATATTTCTGCTTTGCATAAAGAATGCCTTACCCGCTGCTATCTTCTTCATCTCCTCCAACTCTTGGAGGGCCTTTTGGGCTTTGGCCTTGGCAGTCTCAAGGGCCGCCGCGAGCTCGGACGCTTGGGTCTTTGACTCAAGCTCCAAACTCTCATGTTTTTTCATGAGAGCCCGAAGCTCTTGCTGCACCTCACCGACCTGAGCCCCAAGTTTCTCTCGCTTGGTGCGCTCCGCGGCCGTTCTCTTTTCGGCCTCGGACAGCGCCTGCTTGAGGGTCACCACCTCAGTCGTGGCCCCTATAATAAGCAGTACAATCCTGTTATTTTTTGCAATCACGCCTCTCTATAGGCACTTTTTCTGTAAGGTATTTCCTACCTTCTTTTTCCTCGAGCTCTTGCTCGGTCCGCTTGAGGTCCTGTTTCAGGACACCCACCTCCGCAGTCAGTGCGGCGGTGGATAGCAGCGAAGCCTGCACATGCATATTGACTCTTTATTGTTAGACTTCTGCGAAATTAACTAGATCCTCTATTCGGCTTTTCTTTCCGAACGCCAAACAGAGCATCAGGGGCTACTGTCTATGCGGTACTATTTTTATATATTTTTACTTACCTCGAAGCCTGTTAGAAGGCTAGCGCAAGCTTCAGTCAGTCCGCTCTTGGCGGACTGAACCTTCTGGATCACCGTACTCATAATAGTACGGTGCTCCTCGTCGATGGAGGCGCCGTCAAGCACCTCAAGCAGATTGTCCGACACCTCCGGTTGGACGGAGGCCGCCGGCTCAGAAGGCTTGCTCCTCTTGGAAGGAGTTCGCCTACCACGGTCCGGAACTGTTGAAGATTCCGGCGCGGTGTCCGGCACAAAACCGGACTTGGAGCCCTGGGGGTCTTGTCCCCTTTACTCCTGGGGTCCGGGAGGTCGCCTTGTGGCTCCTCCATGACCACCTCCTCCTGCCCCGGAGCTCGTTGCGACGCCACTTCGGCGTCGTCCATAGTGCGGGGGGGAGACATCGGGCGGAACTGAGTTCATGTCCGATGAATCCAGGGAGCCGCTCGACGACTCGTTGAGTTCGGCCCGGGGCGGGCTGCATAATTATGTTCGACATTAGGGAAAGCTGTGCGACAAAGGAACGTCATGAGTTACTCTGATATCCGAATACTTACGATTTTGCCGGACCCTTGGCCCTATCTGGCCACTCCTCTTCGTCCTCTTCGGCGTCGGGGAGTAATTCGGCGGAGGGGTCTTCCTCTTCCTGGACCCTTCGGCCTCCCCCGTTGGGGCGGCCTTCCTTTATTTTCCTCCCCCTGCTGGAGGGGGATAGTTTTCTTCTTCCTCCTCCTCGTTCTCACAGGAGGAGAGCGTCTCGGACTCGTCGGATGACGAGTCCGACACCACCACATTACGGGCACTCTTTCGAGTCCCCGTGGCCTTCTTCTTCTTGGCCTTCTTCTCCGGCACCACATAAGGCGCCGGAACCAGCAGCTTCACTAGGAGAGCAGGGGCTAGGTCTTCGGGCAAGGGAGCCGGACAGTTAATCAATCCGGACTTCGCCCACCAAGCCTGTCAAAGGTAAGGGAGTTTAGATCCCGCATAGAGTCAAACTATGAAAAAACTTAACATCCTGTAAAAGGTGAAAATAGCTTACCTCGCTAGCGTGACGCTGCGAGATGTATCCGCGGTCCTCGGAAGCGGATGTGGGAGCCTCGGCGCCTTTGGTTAGCACCTTCCAGACGTCTTCATACGTCGTGTCGAAGAGCCGGTTAAGGGTTTGGTGCTGCGCCGGGATGAACTTCCACAGATTGAAGCCCCGTTGTTGACACGGGAGGATCCGGCGAACGAGCATAACCTGGACTACATTGACAAGCTTGATCGGCTTGCTCACCAGGGACTGGATGCATGTCTGCAATCCGGTCACCTCTTTTTCGTCGCCCCACGACAGGCCCGTCTCTTTCCAGGACATAAGCCGCGTGGGGGGTCCGGATCGGAACTTGGGGGTTGCGATCCATTTCGGATCGTGCGACTCGGTGATGTAAAACCACCATGATTGCCACCCCTTCAGAGTCTCCATGGAGGAGCCCTTGAGCCATAGGACGTTGGCCATCTTGCCCGCCATGGCGCCTCCGCACTCCGCCTGGCTGCCGCACACCACCTTGGGCTTGACGTTGAAGGTCTTGAGCCAGAGGCCGAAATGGGGGCGGATGCGGAGGAAAGCCTCGCACACGACGATAAACGCCGAGATGTTGAGGACGAAGTTCGGGGCCAGATCGTGGAAATCCAGGCCATAGTAAAACATGAGCCCCTGGACAAATGGGTGGAGTGGAAAACCCAGTCCGCGGAGGAAGTGGGGAAGGAATACTACCCTCTCATGGGGCCTTGGGGTGGGGAGAAGCTGCCCCTCCTCGGGAAGCCGGTGCGTGATGTCTTTGGACAAGTATCCGGCCTTCCTCAGCTTTTTGACATGGCCCTCCGTGACGGAGGAGACCATCCACTTGCCTCCCGCTCCGGTCATTGCTGGAGAAGGTTGAGGTGGGAAGTGCGGGCTTGGGCGCTGGAGTTCGAGTGCGCAGGAGATGGATAGGCAAAGGAGGAAGAAGGCGTAGGTAAAAAGGTGGATCCTTATCCCCTTATATGGGCGGATGCGGTTGTGCGTCCCCACCTGCCTAGTAAAACTCGCTTGCCTCCCAAGCGCCGTGATAAGTGGCGCGGTTGGATTACCCACATCCGTATTGATGAGAATCCCGTAAAGTTGGTACACGATCTCTGCTTTGACAAGACGTGCCAAGGAAACCGCCTCGCAAAACATGCTGAGGTGGAAAAGTAAAAACGATTCGAGTGAAGGACTTGGCTGTAGTGTGATGACGCACTGCGGAATACGTCAGCAGATTTGATTTGTGTTAATATTATTCTCTCTATGGCAATATGTGGAAGCTTATTTTGCAGAGCCGGACACTACTATTGGTGTTTACAATCTTCTATGAAGGACTTGGAGGAGGAACCCGCCTTGCAATGCCGAAGACAATTTGCGCGCTGGACTCGTCGTCATTGAAGCCTGGTTCAGGGGCTACTGAGGGAGTCCTGGATTAGGGGGTGTTCGGGTAGCCGGACTCCTGGACTATGAAGATACAAGATTGAAGATTTCGTCTCGTGTCCGGATGGGACTTTCCTTGGCGTGGAAGGCAAGCTTGGCGATGCGGATATTCAAGATCTCCTACCATTGTAACCAACTTTATGTAACCCTAACCCTATCCGGTGTCCATATAAACCAGAGGGTTGTAGTCCGTAGGCAATCAACTCCATACAAAACAATCATACCATAGGCTAGCTTCTAGGGTTCAGCCTCCTTGATCTCGTGGTAGATCTATTCTTGTACTACCCATATCATCAATATTAATCAAGCAGGAGTAGGGTATTACCTCCATCGAGAGGGCCCGAACCTGGGTAAAAAACATCGTGTCCCTTGTCTCCTGTTACCATCCGGCCTTGACGCACAGTTCGGGACCCCCTACCCGAGATCCGCCGGTTTTGACACCGAAACTAGCCTATGGTATGATTGTTGTTCGTCCTATGGACTAAAACCCTCCGGTTTATATAGACACCGGAGAGGGCTAGGGTTACACAGAGTCGGTTACAATGGTAGGAGATCTACATATCCGTATCGCCAAGCTTGCCTTCCACGCCAAGGAAAGTCCCTTCCGGACACGGGACGAAGTCTTCAATCTTGTATCTTCATAGTCCAGGAGTCCGGCCGAAGGTATAGTCCGGCTATCCGGACACCCCCCTAATCCAGGACTCCCTCAGTCCGCACGCTTAAAGTTCTGTGACGATCGGTATTATGAGTTTATATCTTTTGATGTACCGAAGGTAGTTTGGAGTCCCGGATATGATCACGGACATGACGAGGAGTCTCGAAATGGTCGATACATAAAGATTGATATATTGGAAGGCTACATTTGGACATCGGAAGAGTTCCGGGTGAAATCATGATTTTACCGGAGTGCCGGAGGGATTACCGGAACCCCCCGGGGGTTAATGGGCATTGTTGGGCCCTAGTGGAGAGAGAGAGGGGCCGGCTAGGGCAGGCCGCGCGCCCCCTCCCCCTCTGGCCCGAATTGGACTAGGAAGGGGGGCGCCCCCCTTTCCTTCTCCTTCTCCCCCTTCCTTTCCCCCTCCTAGTAGGAGTAAGAAAGAGGGGAGTCTTACTCCTACTAGGAGGTGGCTCCTCCTGGCGCGCCCTACAGGGCCGGCCGGCCTCCCCCCTAGCTCCTTTATATACGGGGGCAGGGGCACCCTCGGACACACAAGTTGATCATTGATCTCTCCCAGCCGTGTGCGGTGACCCCTCCACCATAATCCACCTCGGTCATACTGTAGCGGTGCTTAGGCGAAGCCCTGTGACGGTAGCTTCATCAACATCGTCACCACGCCGTCATGCTGACGAAACTCTCCCTCGAGCTCTACTGGATCGTGAGTTCGCGGGACGTCACCGAGCTGAACAGGTGCTAAACGCGGAGGTGCCGTACGTTTGGTACTGAGGATCGGCTGATCGTGAAGACGTACGACTACATCAACCGCGTTGTCATAACGCTTCCGCTTAACGGTCTACGAGGGTACGTGGACGACACTCTCCCTCTTGTTTTCAGCATAATTGCTATGGTGTTATTTATGTACAAAAACAAAAGTTCTCGGAATGTCCTGAAACTTCACGGAACATCTATTCGGAAATAATAAAAAATCCTTGCAAAAGATGAAGACCAGGGGCCCCACCACCTGTCCACGAGGGTGGGGGCACGCCTGCCCCCCTAGGGCGCGCCCCCTACCTCTTGGGCCCCCTGGGGCTCCTCTGACCTCAACTCCAACTCTATATATTTGGTTTCTGGGAGAAAAAAATCAGAGAGATGAAATCATCGCGTTTTATGATACGGAGTCGCCGCCAAGCCCTAAAACCTCTCGGGAGAGCTGATCTGGAGTCCGTTCGGGGCTCCGGAGAGGGGGATTCGTCGCCGTCGTCATCATCAACCATCCTCCATCACCAATTTCATGATGCTCACCACCGTGCGTGAGTAATTCCATCGTAGGCTTGCTAGACGGTGATGGGCTGGATGAAATTTACCATGTAATCGAGTTAGTTTTGTTGTTTGATCCCTAGTATCCACTATGTTCTTAGATTTATGTTGCTATGACTTTGCTATGCTTAATGCTTGTCACTAGGGCCCGAGTGCCATGATTTTAGATCTGAACCTATTATGTTTTCATCAATATATGAGAGTTCTTGATCCTATCTTGCAAGTCTATAGTCACCTATTATGTGTTATGATCCGTTAACCCCGAAGTGACAATAATCAGGATACTTACCGGTGATGACCGTAGTTTGAGGAGTTCATGTATTCACTATGTGCTAATGCTTTGTTCCGGTTCTCTATTAAAAGGAGGCCTTAATATCCCTTAGTTTCCATTAGGACCCCGCTGCCATGGGAGGGTAGGACAAAAGATGTCATGCAAGTTCTTTTCCATAAGCACGTATGACTATATTCAGAATACATGCCTACATTACATTGAGGAATTGGAGCTAGTTCTGTGTCACCCTATGTTATGACTGTTACATGATGAACCATATCCGGCATAATTATCCATCACTGATCCGATGCCTACGAGCTTTCCATATACTGGTTTACGCTTATTTACTTTCCCGTTGCTATTGTTACAATCACTACATAATACCAAAAATATTACTTTGCTTTCATTACTCTTTTGTTACCGTTACCACCACTATCGTATTACTTTGCTACTAAACACTCTGCTGCAGATACTAAGTTTCCAAGTGTGGTTGAATTGACAACTCAGCTGCTAATACTTGAGAATATTCTTTGGCTCCCCTTGTGTCGAATCAATAAATTTGGGTTGAATACTCTACCCTCGAAAGCTGTTGCGATCCCCTATACTTGTGGGTTATCACCCAACAAGTTCATTGTTCCTGATTCAGCCTATTATGAATGAAACATGTTTGCAATGACAATTAGAGATTATAGTTGCTCATGTCATGCTTAATTTACTAGGAGTTCATAAGGGTTTACCTTGCGTGCCAACATGCTATTAAAATGGTTGTGATGTGGTATGATAGGGTGGTATCCTCCTTTGAACGATTCGAGTGGCTTGACTTGGCACATGTTCACGCATGTAGTTGAAACAAAATCAACATAGCCTCTATGATATTTATGTTCATGGTGAATCAGATCCTACTCATGCTTGCATTCAGTGTTGATTAATTTTAATGCATGTTCATGATTGTTGTCGCTCTCTAGCTGGTCGCTTCCCAGTCCCTTTCTAGCCTTCACTTGTACTAAGCGGGAATACTTCTTGTGCATCCAATTCCATAAACCCCAAAGTTATTCCATATGAGTCCACCATACCTTCCTATATACGGTATCTACATGCCGTTCCAAGTAAATTTGTATGTGCCATACTCTAAACCTTCAAATAAACATTCTATTTTGTATGCTAGAATATCTCATGTATCAACTAGGGTTGTCTGTATCCTCCATGCTAGGCGGGTTATTCTCAAGAGGAGTGGACTCCACTCCTCACTCACTGTCGGGGATATACCCCACGGTATGACCCGGCCAGATGTATAACCCGGCCGGACTTGATGACTCACTAATGACCCGCCCTGACTGGACGACTCACTAAGTGACCCGCCCGAGCCTGGCGACTTATGGATGACCTGGCAAGCGGATCAAAGGAGCGACAAGACCCGGGGGCCCAAGAGGCTCAAGGCCCAGAAGGCCGGCTACGTTATGGTAGGCCGGCTTAAGAGGAAAGGCGTGAGGAATATCTCCTTTACGAGGAAGCAAGACCCGGACTTGTAATCAACTTGTAAGAGAAGATAGACTAATCCTAGTCCTACTAGGACTCCACATGTAACCCGCCCCTCTAACTTATATAAGGAGGGGCAGGGCTCCCCAAAGAGGGACAGGGAAGAAGAAACAATCTCTAGGGCTAGACACAAAGAGCCGGCTTACCGGCGACTCTCTCATGAGCATAATGAGACCTAGCCACAAACAGCATGTAGGGCTATTCCGGATGATGTTTCCCGGGGCCTGAAGCCGTCTAAACCCTCGTCTTGTGTATTGCGTCTCTCGTCCCGATCAACCCCTCTCAAGCTACCGCATAGATGCGTTGGCCTCGCGACTAAGTTCTTACACTAGGACATCTGCCGTGACAATTCCACGACAGTTGGCACCCACCGTGGGGCCTGCGCACGGTGGTGATGAGTTCTTGAAGGGATTTCTTCAGAGATCGAGAAGCTTGTGATGTGCTGAAGGAAAAAGAATTGGCAAGTTCATCGTTCATCTGTTACATCTCATGGACGAGAAGAAATCTTTTTTACAAAATCTGAGATCGAGAAGATTAGGATTGCGTGCGCCGCCGCACGTGTGGCCAGATGTTCCGCACAGGAGTTCGAGACCTGTCCAGTTACACTGTCATCCAATTTTCGCTGGCAAAAGTTTTGAACCAACAGCAACATAGCAATTGACCAGGAGATTTGATAGATCACTGTTATCATTACTTGCATGAAGGAATCCGAGACGATCTGCTATGTGGTTGCAAGTAGTACTATAGCGCTAAGCTATTGGGTGTCATGTGAGGATTAAAAAAAAGAAGAGGAAGTTTCCCATGACACGGAAACGGATGCGGCCATAGACTCAGACTCCGCCTCGCCACCGTGGACTCGCCGGTGCGCCTCCAAGCCATCTGCGCCTTCGCTCCGTGTGATTGCGGTTCGGCCCTCCTCCAGCCGGCTCCGCTAAACCGCCGTTGAGGCCCACGCCCATGTTTTTGATCGCCTACTGCCTCTGCTGTTGTGGCCGTGGGCACACCTCTGAGCCACTTCCGAGCCGCCGTCGCGTCGGGACTCCGCTACTACCATGGATGTGACCATGACTCGAAGAAGGATTGGATCACACAGAGTCAGATTTTGCCATGACCGCGCTAGGCCGCCATTGTCACCCTGCGATTTTTGCTTGAGCCGCCGCTGCCGCCATGCACTGAGCGGTCACGACTGAGACTCGCCGCGTCGTTTCCATCCTCTGCTAGGAGCTGCGCTGAGTCGTCCTTGGGCCTTGGCTGAGCGGCCTCACTTCCACCTCTTCGAGCCGCCTTTGCCGAGTCACTCGCCACACCTTGCCTCGCCAGTGTCTCTCCGCCGCGGACTCGCCGGGGCGCTGCTGAGCCGCCCCTGCGGTTTCCAACCCGGTCTGGCCCGGCCAAGTGACCGGCTCTGCCAGGCTCACTGCGGGTTACTTCCGCCACGGCTTCTGTACTTTTCTATTGGGATAACACAGTTAGACTTTAGAGTCAGACAAAGAAGAGTTTTGCATCCTATCTCTGATTGAATTGGTTGGACCTTTCTTGCATATATATATATATATATATATATATATTGGAGTCAGGGATGCGAGGATGGAGGACAAGGAGCAAGTGGCTATTACCTTACTGTCGTTGCCCTGCACCCAGCTGTCATGGTTGATCCCTGGCCCTGGGCAGGAGTCCCAGTGGGCAAGTACAACTATCAAATTTTCAAGCAGATCAATGGCAGTCAAAGTTAGTCAAAGCAAGAAGCAAAGTACTACTGGATCAATCACGTCAAGGCTGCTTTAATTACTTATCGGTGGACTACTATTCCACGTGGAGGCCGGCATTATGCATTATCAAAGGTTGTAGTCTGTGCAGCTTAATCTACATCAACCCGCCGAAGCCGCGTTGAGCCGCCGGGGTTACATTAAGTCGCCGGTCTTCCTGAGCCGCCGGAACTATATTGAGTCGATGGTCTGCCTGAGCCACCTCTATCGTGATAAAAAGATCATCCGTCGTCCAAACAAATCAGGTGATATCCATCCAAGTTTGTTTTATTAGCACATGTTGTTTTTGTCAAAGAATGAGTTTATCTTTACCTTGGTCTGCAATATTGTTTATGCAGGGCAATTATTTATGACAAAAATGATATTATGCCGTGGAGATGGAGGCACGCCAACATCTTTTGGCACAGGTGGTCATCGTTACTCAACGGACTCCCGCACCGGCTTACAACGCCGTGGCCGTCTCTCGAGACCGCGCTGGCTTACAACGTTGTGGCCGTCTCTCACGACCGCGCCGGCTTACAACAAGTAGGACAACTTGCCCGTCCGCACCGGCTTACAACGCCACGGCCGGTTCATCTGTCTATGCCGCCTCTGATGTTACGGTCGTCTCTGCCGTCCGTCTCTCGCGGCCTGGTCTACATCAACACACTGGGCCGCACCTATCAGCATGAGCTGTTTATTGAGTATGAGCAAGTCACCGCTTGGGAAGCCGGTTTTCTCTTCCAACAAATTGGAGGCAAATTATCATATATTATCAAACACCGTCTGCACTGGATGGCTCAATGGGCAGGCGCACAAATTTCCGCCACTACAGTTTGATTAAGCTTCAAACAACCAGTTGGAGGGAACCATTGGCCGAGTTGCTGACACGGCTCATACGGGATCATTTATAACCCGCCGCGGTCACCTCAACCTTCTGTGGATTCACATCGCGTTATCAACACCAATGATATACACCTTCTGCTATGGTCAAATATGGAGAATCTCAAGCCAACTCTTTGAGTCATCTTGAGACTCGGGGGCTACAATGGTATGGCTCGGCAAAATTAGCCGGTTTCAATGAATTCAAGAACTCCGGGTCATTGAAGGGAAGATAACCCGGCCCCGGAGGCTACCCTTTATTGGCAAATATTTAAAGGCCTTCAGAAAAATTTCTGGCTCAAAATGAAGATTCCAGTTTAAAATATAGCTCAAGAGACATCTCTCTCCCGCAAAGCTTTGAAGCTATCAAATCCGGTTCAAAATCCGGCTCAAGGTAAATTTGTCTTTCACAAAGTTTTGAAGTTTTTAAATCCGGTTTAAAGTTCCGGATTCAAAAAGATTTAAATCTCTCGCAAGTTTGAGTTCTCAGAAAAATTAAAGGTTGCCAAAAGAACTTGCTGCCATGATGCGCGGTTCAAACTTGGATATCCTGCCTTACGGCTTATCTTATTATGATCACTTGGGGGCTTCCTGCTCATCGAGCATAGCTATCAATACCCTCTTGATTAGCGCAATGCCAAAATTTATATGGTCACTTGGGGGCTTCCTGTTCAAACATAGGTCGTATTCGAACCAAAGAGAACATAGCTGTCGATACCCTTTTGATTGGCAAACTGCCGAACCTACTTGGGGGCTTCTTGATCGTATCCGAATCATAGCTCAACCCCTTTGGGAATCGACATGGATCGTATTTGAATCAGCGTCGTTAAACAACTCTCAAGGTCATTTGGGGGCTTCCTGTTCAAACATAGGTCGTATTCGAACCAAAGAGAACATAGCTGTCGATACCCTCTTGATCGGCATCGCCAAAGCCACTGGGGGCTATATGATCGTATTCGAATCTTAGCTTAACCCCTTTGGAACGGTTTACTGATCGCATCCAAATCAGAAGCCTCAAAAAGTTTTATTCTGTCTCTGGTAAAGTTTATTGCAGCCACAATTACTTAACTTGAGACCTTTTTGGGATTATATCTCAAATATATATAAGTGTTTTATGCTTAACCCGGCTTGACTTTTGACTATAAGTCGCCAGTTTATGACAATCATCATCTATGTGGAAGCATTGGCTTCTAAGGATTGGGTTATCACCCTTACTGCACAGGTTATGTAAGCCGGCAGTACAAATTCAATATCACAGTAGTTATATGTGAGATATTATGACCCGCCCTGGTTTTGACGCTAAGTCGCCAGGGCATATGTTGTTTAAACTCTCTGCAGGATTTGCAGAAATATGACATGTAAATGATTAAGTTCAAGCTCATTACCAAAGTTGATGCTTCAAAATGATTATCCGTTCTGGATTTTTCTCAAAAGGCTATAAGCCGTCGGGTCATGAAAATTCCGGTTTACAATGAAGGCGTATTGAATCGCCATCGGCCAAGAGCCGCCGGGTATTTAAACTCCGGATTTACTTGTCAACAGATAAGGTATTTGAATTCTTTAAATAGCCAACATGGCTGGATTTTCAATGATGATATTGAATGATTGAGGTTTTCATACCGGATTATATTATTCAAATTTTGAATAGCCAACATGGCTGGATTTCTATTATGATTATCAATAACCAGTATTATGATTGAGGTTTTCAAAGTCGCTTTAGCGCCACAGCTATTATCTTTATCAATGAGCATGATTTATTTTACAATGGAGGAAATAGTTCCGAGTCACTGCAGGCTTACGACCCGGCACTTGGGGGCTACATTATTCAAGTTGAGGTTACATCAAATATGCAAGTCTCATGTCGCTGCAAGCATGCACCATGACACTTGGGGGCTAATGCAACGTCATTTTTATTGGCCTTATTGAAGACCCGACTCATCCCATTGTAATGAGCCAGCCCTTGGGGGCTACCAATTGCTCCTGTTAAAATTCAAGATACACAAGCCTTATTCCATTATATATTGAAGGATCCACTGCTCAGTTGGTAAAGCATAAAGCTCTTAACCTTGTGGACGTGGGTTCAAGCCCCAGGATGGGGGTTACATCATATGATATTATTTTCAATAAAAAGTCCCAGCTTAGTATTATCTTACTAAGCCGGCCCTTGGGGGCTACACGTTACTGCTCAAATTTACATCATCATATTTACAAAGTCCCTGCTCATTATTACATAATGACCCGACACTTGGGGGCTAATGCATATTGCTCTTTTCTTAAGACAATTCTAGGATGACCCGGCTACACTACTATGAATATAGCCGACTCATGGGGGCTACACAACTGGATTTCATTTAAAGCCATGGTGATAAGTCCTGGCTTATTCATGCTGATTAAACCGGCCCTTGGGGGCTACAGGTATTATGGATATAAGGGATAAATATCTTCAAATTTTCAGTTTGAGTAAATCAGATTGACCCGGTGTCTGCAAAAATCATAAACCGGCGTCGGCGACAATTATGACTCGGCATCATCTATTTATAACCCGGCAATTTTGGTAATCATAAACCGGCAAGTTTTATATCTCAAGTCGGCTGAATATAAGTTGAATATTTGAAGACCAATATTTTTGTCAAGTCAGAGCATTGAAGGTCGACTCAAATGGATGCTTTATTTACAATATTTCTTCTACAAGCAAATTGACTACGAAGTTGGTCCATTGACCCGGATTTTCCAGAAGGAGGAGATGACAAGGACTTAAGGATGATCAAGTGCCGGCTTACAAGAATATTTAACCCGGAGTGAACCTATCAATTTGTTCTTGTGTTTATGTTGCAGATCAGTTTAACATGGATAAATCCAAATTAAACTTGGGGGCTAATGTCGGGGATATACCCCGCGGTATGACCCGGCCAGAAGTATAACCCGGCCGGACTTGATGACTCACTAATGACCCGCCCTGACTGGACGACTCACTAAGTGACCCGCCCGAGCCTGGCGACTTATGGATGACCTGGCAAGCGGATCAAAGGAGCAACAAGACCCGGGGGCCCAAGAGGCTCAAGGCCCAGAAGGCCGGCTACGTTATGGTAGGCCGGCTTAAGAGGAAAGGCGTGAGGAATATCTCCTTTACGAGGAAGCAAGACCCGGACTTGTAATCACTTGTAAGAGAAGATAGACTAATCCTAGTCCTACTAGGACTCCACATGTAACCCGCCCCTCTAACTTATATAAGGAGGGGCAGGGCTCCCCAAAGAGGGACAGGGAAGAAGAAACAATCTCTAGGGCTAGACACAAAGAGCCGGCTTACCGGCGACTCTCTCATGAGCATAATGAGACCTAGCCACAAACAGCATGTAGGGCTATTCCGGATGATGTTTCCCGGGGCCCGAAGCTGTCTAAACCCTCGTCTTGTGTATTGCGTCTCTCGTCCCGATCAACCCCTCTCAAGCTACCGCATAGATGCGTTGGCCTCGCGACTAAGTCCTTACACTAGAACATCTACCGTGACAATTCCACGACACTCACGATAAAAATGGCTGGTCACCGGGATGCCCAGTCCCATGCTCAAATCAAATCAAAATAATTGCAAACAACCCCCCCCCCCCAGGATTGTTGTTAGTTGGAGGCACCTGTTGTTTCGGGCAAGCCATGGATTAATGCTTGTTGGTGGTGGGGGAGTATAAACTTTACCATTCTGCTTGGGAACTGCCTATAATGTGTGTAGCAGGGAAGATATCGAGATCTCTCGGTTGTTATGTTGACAATGTAAGTATACCGCTCAAAATATTATTCATCTCTATTTCAAAACCGAGCTCTGGCACCTCTACAAATCCCTGCTTCCCTCTACAAAGGTCCTATCTATTTACTTTTATGTTGAGTCATCATCCTCTTATTAAAAAGCACCAGTTGGAGAGCACCGCTGTCATTTGTATGTATTATTATTAGTTTACATTGAGTATGACTTGACTAGATCTCTTTTACCATGAATTACAATTTCCAGTCAGCCCTTGATCTTCAGGGGTTCTCTGCATTTATGTTTTGCGGTCTCAGAAAGGGCTAGCGAGATACCATATTGTTATATCATATTATGATTGTTTTGAAAAAGTGTTGTCATCCGAGATTTATTATTATTGCTCGCTAGTTGATTATGTCACTGATATGAGTAAACATGAGACCTAAATGTTATTGTGAATATGGTTAGTTCATAATTTTTGCTGAAAACTTGAATGTTGACTTTACATATTTATAACAACAAGAGCAAACAGAGTTTGTAAAAGTTTTTCTTTATCACTTTCATTTTATCAACTGAATTGCTTGAGGACAAGCAAATGTTTAAGCTTGGGGGAGTTGATACGTCTCCGTCGTATCTACTTTTCCAAACACTTTTGCCCTTGTTTTGGACTCTAACTTGCATGATTTGAATGGAACTAACCCGGACTGACGATGTTTTCAGCAGAATAGCCATGTTGTTATTTTTGTGCAGAAATAAAAGTTCTCGGAATGACCTGAAAATCAATGGAGATTATTTTTGGAATATATAAAAAATACTGGCGAAAGAATCAAGGCTAGGGGGACCATACCCTGTCCACGAGGGTGGGGGCGCGCCTACCCCCTGGGCGCGCCCCCTGCCTCGTGGCCCCCCTGGTGCTCCACCGACCTCAACTCCAACTCCATATATTCGTGTTCGGGGAGAAAAAAATAAGAGAGAAGGATTCATCACATTTTACGATACGGAGCCGCCGCCAAGCCCTAAACTCTCTCAGGAGGGCTGATCTGGAGTCCGTTCGCGGCGCCGGAGAGGGGAATCCGTCACCATCGTCATCATCAACCTTCCCCCATCACCAATTTCATGATGCTCACCGCCGTGCGTGAGTAATTCCATCGTAGGCTTGCTGGACGGTGATGGGTTGGATGAGATTTATCATGTAATCAGGTTAGTTTTGTTAGGGTTTGACCCCTAGTATGCATTATGTTCTGAGATTGATGTTGCTATGACTTTGCTATGCTTAATGCTTGTCACTAGGGTCCGAGTGCCATGATTTCAGATCTGAACCTATTATGTTTTTATGAATATATGTGAGTTCTTGATCCTATCTTGCAAGTCTATAGTCACCTATTATGTGTTATGATCTGTTAACCTCGAAGTGACAATAATCGGGATACTTACCGGTGATGACCGTAGTTTGAGGAGTTCATGTATTCACTATGTGTTAATGCTTTGGTCCAGTACTCTATTAAAAGGAGGCCTTAATATCCCTTAGTTTCCAATAGGACCCCGCTGCCACGGGAGGGTAGGACAAAAGATGTCATGCAAGTTCTTTTTGATAAGCACGCATGACTATATTCAGAATACATGCCTACATTGCATTGATGATCTGGAGCTAGTTCTGTGTCACCTATGTTATAACGGTTGCATGATTGATCGCATCCGACATAATTATCCATCACTGATCCATTGCCTACAAGCTTTTCATATATTGTTTTTCGCTTATTTACTTTTCCGTTGCTACTGTTACAATCACTATTAAACCAAAAGTATTACTTTTGCTACCGTTACCACTACTATCATATTACTTTGCTACTAAATACTTTGTTGCAGATATTAAGTTTCCAGGTGTGGTTGAATTGACAACTCAGCTGCTAATACTTGAGAATATTCTTTGGCTCCCCTTGTGTCGAATCAATAAATTTGGGTTGAATACTCTACCCTCAAAAACTGTTGCGATCCCCTATACTTGTGGGTCATCACGCCCCTAGGGGGGAATCCTACTCCTACTAGGAGTAGGTTCCCCCCCTTTCCTAGTCCAACTAGGAGGGGAAGGAAAGGGAAGAGGGGAAGAAGGAAAGGGGGGCCGCCCCCCCTCCCCAATTCGGATTGGGCTTCGGGGCACGCCCCTCCTCTTGGCCTCCTCCTCCTCCACTAAAACCCATGAAGGCCCATTAACCCCCCCCCCCCCCGGGGGGGGGGGGGTCCGGTAACCCCCGGTACTCCAGAAAATGCCCGAACCTATCTGAAACCTTTCCGGTGTGCAAACATATCCTTCTAATATATAAATCATTATGTCTCAACCATTTTGAGACTCCTCGTCATGTCTGTGATCACATACGGGACTCCGAACAACCTTTGGTACATCAAATCACATAACTCACAATACATATCGTCATCGAGCGTTAAGCGTGCGGACCCTACGGGTTCGAGAACTATGTAGACATGACCGAGACTCATCTCCGGTTAATAACCAATAGCGGAACCTGGATGCTCATATTGGTTCTCACATATTCTGTGAAGATCTTTATCGGTCAAACTGCATAACAACATACGTTGTTCCCTTTGTCATCGGTATGTTACTTGCCCGAGATTCGATCGTCGGTATCATCATACCTAGTTCAATCTCGTTACCGGCAAGTCTCTTTACTCGTTCCGTAATTGTCGTGGAATTGTCACGGCAGATGTCCTTAGCATGAGGACTTAGTCGCGAGGCCAACGCATCTATGTGGTAGCTTGAAGGGGTTGAGCGGAATCGAGAGACGCAACACGCAAGACAAGGATTTAGACAGCTTCGGGCCCCGGGAAACGTCATCCAGTAATAACCCTACATGCTGTTTTTGGCTAGATCTCATTATACTCATGAGAGAGTCGCCGGTAAGCCGGCTCTTTGTGTCTAGCCCTAGAGATTGTTTTCTTCTTCCCTCTCCTCTTTGGGGAGCCCTGCCCCTCCTTATATAAGTTAGAGGGGCGGGTTACATGTGGAGTCCTAGTAGGACTAGATTAGTCTATCTTCTCTTACAAGTTGATTACAAGTCTGGGTCTTGCTTCCTCGTAAAGGAGATATTCCTCACGCCTTTCCTCTTAAGCCGGCCTACCATAACATAGCCGGCCTTCTGGGCCTTGAGCCTCTTGGGCCCCCGGGCCTTGTCGCTCCTTTGATCCGCTTGCCAGGTCACCCATAAGTCGCCAGGCTCGGGCGGGTCACTTAGTGAGTCATCTAGTCAGGGCGGGTCATTAGTGAGTCGCCAAGTCCGGCCGGGTTATACATCTTGTCGGGTCATACCGCAGGGTATATCCCCGACATTAGCCCCCAAGTTTAATTTGGATTTATCCATGTTAAACTGATCTGCAACATAAACACAAGAACAAATTGACAGGTTGCACTCCGGGTTAAATATTCTTGTAAGCCGTCACTTGATCATCCTTAAGTCCTTGTCATCTCCTCCTTCTGGAAAATCCGGGTCAATGGACCAACTTCATAGTCAATTTGCTTGTAGAAGAAATATTGTAAATAAAGCATCCATTTGAGTCGGCCTTCAATGCTCTGACTTGACAAAAATATTGGTCTTCAAATATTCAACTTATATTCAGCCGACTTGAGATATAAAACTTGCCGGTTTATGATTACCAAAATTGCCGGGTTATAAATAGATGATGCCGAGTCATAATTGTCGCCGACACCAGTTTATGATTTTTGCAGACACCGGGTCAATCTGATTTACTCAAACTGAAAATTTGAAGATATTTCTCTCTTATATCCATAATACCTGTAGCCCCCAAGGGCCGGTTTAATCAGCATGAATAAGCCGGGACTTATCACCATGGCTTTAAATGAAATCCAGTTGTGTAGCCCCCATGAGTCGGCTATAGTCATAGTAGTGTAGCCGGGTCATCCTAGAATTGTCTTAAGCAAAGAGCAATATGCATTAGCCCCCAAGTGTCGGGTCATTATGTAATAATGAGCAGGAACTTTGTAAATATGATGATGTAAATTTGAGCAGTAACGTGTAGCCCCCAAGGGCCGGCTCATTTAGAATGTGATGAGTCGGGTCTTCAATAAGACTAGTAAAATTGTCTTTGCATTAGCCCCCAAGTGTCATGGTGCATGCTTGCAGCAACATGAGACTTGCATATTTGATGTAACCTCAACTTGAATAATGTAGCCCCCAAGTGCCGGGTCGTAAGCCTGCAGCGACTCGAGACTATTTCCTCCATTGTAAAATAAATCATGCCCATTGATAAATATAATAGCTATTGCGCTAAAGCGACTTTGAAAACCTCAATCATAATACTGGTTATTGATAATCATAATAGAAATCCATCCATGTTGGCTATTCAAGATTTGAATAATATAATCTGGTATGAAAACCTCAATCATTCAATATCATCATGAAAATCCAGCCATGTTGGCTATTAAAGATTTGAATAACCCAGTTTGAAAACCTCAATCATTCAATATCATAACGAAAATCCAGCCAAGTTTGGCTATTTAAAGATTTCAAATACCTTATCTGTTGACAAGTAAATCCGGAGTACCTGGCGGCTCTTGGCCGATGGCGATTCAATACGCCTTCATTCTAAACCGGAATTTTTATGACCCGGCGGCTTATAGCCTTTTGAGAAAAATCCAGAACGGATAATCATTTTGAAGCATCAACTTTGGTAATGAGCTTTGAACTTAATCATTTATTTGTCATATTTCTGCAAATCTTGCAGAGAGTTTAAACAACATATGCCCTGGCGACTTAGCCTCAAAACCAGGGCGGGTCATAATATCTCACATATAACCACTGTGATATTGAATTTGTACTATCAGCTTACATAACGTGTGCAGTAAGGGTGATAACCCAATCCTTAGAAGCCAATGCTTCCGCATAGATGATGATTGTCATAAAATGGCGACTTATAGTCAAAAGTCAAGCCGGGTTAAGCATAAAACACTTATATATATTTGAGATATAATCCCAAAAAGGTCTCAAGTTAAATAATTGTGGCTGCAATAAACTTTACCAGAGACAGAATAAAACTTTTTGAGGCTTCTGATTCGGATACAATCAGTAAACCATTCCAAAGGGGTTAAGCTAATATTCGAATACGATCATATAGCCCCCAATGGCTTTGGCGATGCCGATCAAGAGGGTATCGACAACTATGTTCTCTTTGGTTCGAATATGATCTATGTTTGAACAGGAAGCCCCCAAATGACCTTGAGAGTTGTTTAACGACGTTGATTCGAATATGATCCACGTCGGACCCAAAGGGGTTGAGCTATGATTCGGATACGATCAAGAAGCCCCCTAGTGGGTTTGGCGGTATGCCAATCAAAAGGGTTTCGACAGCTATGTTCTCTTTGGTTCGAATACGACCTATGTTTAAACAGGAAGCCCCCAGGTGACCATATAAGTTTTGGCATTGCGCCGATCAAGAGGGTACTGATAGCTATGCCCCATGAGCAGGAAGCCCCCAAGTGACCATAATATGATAAGCCGTAAGGCAGGATACCCATGTTTTGAACCGTGCATCATGGCAGCAAGTTCTCTTTGGTAACCATTAATTTGTCCGAGAATTCGAACTTGCAAGAGATTAATTCTTTTTGAACCGGAAATTCTTAAACCGGATATTGAGAACCTCAAAGCTTTGTAAGGGACAAATTTACCTTGAGCCGGATGTTGAACCGGTTTTGAGAGCTTCAAAGCTTTGCGGGAGAGAGATGTCTCTTGAGCTGTATTTTAAACCGGAATCTTCATTTTGAGCCAGAAATTTTATGATGGCCTTTAAATATTCGCCAATAAAGAAGTAGCCTCTAGGGCCGGGTTATCTTCCCTTCAATGACCCGGAGTTCTTGAATTCACTAAAACCGGCAATCATTTACTGAGTCATGTCATCATAGCCCCCGAGTCTCAAGGCGACTCGAGGAGTTGGCTTTGAGATTCTCCATATTGACCGTGATATAAACCGGTATGAGTCATTCAACATCTTAGTGATATAACTTGTCCTGCACTGTAGAACTTGCAAGCCAGAGTAATTGCTCTTTTAAAGAAAGCAATATATAATATAAAAATATACTGGATGGATTTCACCTGATATGTTAGGCTAGTAATTATCTACCGCAGAGTTGATGATCACCATGTTGAAGTTGAAATCAATCACGGGTGAGTCGGCCGTGGGAGCAGAGAGATGAGCCGGTCACGACGTTGTAAGCCGGTGCGGACGAGCGAGTCAATCGCAGGCGTGGTAAGCCACGTGGACGGGCGAGTCAACCGCGTTGTGTTGATGTAGCGGGGGTGGCAACCTGCGCAGAATGAGCGCTAGTGCAAAAATAATATTTGCTCACGCCCCTTTCGCAACACCTTTTTGTAAGGAACAATGGTCCTGTGAAAAAATATCATAGACCAAGTATTTGTTCTTTGATAAAAACAATGTGTTAAGAAAAAATAATCTTTAGATGAATATCACCTGATTTGTTTGGATGACGGATGATCCCTTCAATCGCGACAGAGACGGCTCAGGCAGACCAACGGCTCAAAATAGTCCCGGCGATTTAGACAGACCGGCAACTCCCAGCGGCCCAACACGTTAAAGGCGGCTCGTGGCCCCGACAGCTCTCACACCTCCAAGTTAGTAGCAATGCAAAATGTTGTGCTACTAACACCATAGCGCTAGGGGATGTTGGATGCAGCGATTCAGTGGCCTTTTGAATAGCCAAAATATGCTCCCTTGCTCGGAGACCTGTTCGTTGCAATCTCCACCACTGTTGACCTTTGACTTGGTCACGGCGGCTCTGAAAACAGCCATGGAAATGACTTGGCGAAGGTGGAGCATCACTGAAGCAGACCGCAAGCGAGCTGAAGATGAGACGGCTCGACACGACTTGGCCTGGTTACAACGGCGGCGAGGGCGAAGGCATGGCAGCAAGGTAAGCCGGCGATGTAGTTGTTTGAGGTCCGGCGGCTTAGGGCGCGGATGGCGAGACCGCCTGGCTCAGGGCGCGGTTCGGATGACGGGCGCTCATCTTGCAGCAACAGCAGGCGGTTTTAGATAAAGACCGCAGTTTCAAGTCAGCGCAAGCGGGTGGCTCGGAAGTGAACATCACGGCGGCTCACCCGGCATTCCCCTGACGACGGCGGGTTAAACGCAGCAAGCAGATCCAGCGTAGCGGATCGGAACCCATGAACGAGCGGATCCGATGATAGGTACAGCAGCCGGCGAGTTAGCATCGCGGAGCGGAGTGGCAATGGGGCGCAGGCCTGAGGGCCGTGGGGGCCAGAGCAGAGGACACCCGTAAGGCGGTCTGGCCAACGCAGGACTAGGCGAGCGGCAATGGGGGCGGCTGACAAAAGGAGTCACCGCGAGGCGATGGAAGCGGCGTCTGACTCGGAGTCGAATAGGAACTGTTGGCGATGTAGTGGATCAGGCGTGGCGGCTCGGGGGCGGACAACTAGTCCGCTTGACCGGGGCGACTCAGGGCACAGCTCGGACATCAGGCGCTCGTCTCACGGCGGCAGTAGTAGCAGGCGAAGAAACAGATCGCGATGGTGACAGCAGCAGGAGGCGTGTCAACAGGCAGAGACTCGATCAGGCCGACTGGGCAATGGTTCAAGACCCGGCGGCGGCTCTCAGCAGAAGAGGCCGAGTCGAAGGTGGTCAGGGGGTAGCTCTTGACGACAGAGGAAACGGCGCGGCAAACCGGACAGAGCCGGGACATGACAGAGACGGAGGCAAGCACGGCGGCGGTTCAATGCGAGGGTTTCGCCTGGCAGCTCCTCGGCGACGGAAAGCCGGCGACGCGGCGAGCCACGGCAACGGCAGGACGATCCGACTGTAGCTCAAAGGCACCCGCGAACTGCAGCCGAGTCCTTTTTCCGAGTCGTAGAGTTTTGACCAATCATTGTGTTGACCAATTAGGTTTCTTGCTTCAGAACGTAGTTCCTTTCTGTGTATAGTCATATTTCCTTTTATGTGATGATGATTGTCTCCTCGATTTGTATATCCACAGAAATCCTGGCTTTCTTTCTCTTTCTCGTACTGTAGTATTAGCACACCATGTGATTGACCCTGACACAGGTTGAGATTTTGGCACTAGTGCATGCTGTTTACGTTTGGATAAGTACCGTAGCAATCGCCGCCGGCCGGCTGTCCAAGGCCACAGAAAATATTACTAGGAAGCCCGTGTTTTCCAGTGCGCCACGACCGGCCGGCTCGAAACTTGATCCAGTATATCTCAGAAACAATAGCAGTCGGACACGGCTACTGTAC
Source organism: Triticum urartu (assembly GCF_003073215.2). Taxonomy (NCBI): domain Eukaryota; kingdom Viridiplantae; phylum Streptophyta; class Magnoliopsida; order Poales; family Poaceae; genus Triticum; species Triticum urartu. Next base: position 375,733,003 of record NC_053027.1, on the reverse strand, counting down.
ATCTCGGAACTTACAGCAGAAATTCTTGTAGGCCTCGAGATGGCGACTTGCGGCGGTGCATAAGATGCAACCCTAATTTCTTTGATCTCAGTCTTGCACATGCTGGATCCAGAAACAATGATCTTGTCGGCTTTTCCTCCCAACGAAATCGCAAGCTTCTCGATCCCTGAAGAGATCCCTCCAAAAACTCAACACCACCGTGCGCAGGCCCCACGGTGGGCGCCAACTGTCGTGGAATTATCACGGCAGATGTCCTTAGCGTGAGGACTTAGTCGCGAAGCCAACGCATCTATGTGGTAGCTTGAAGGGGTTGAGCGGAATCGATAGACGCAACATGCAAGACAAGGATTTAGACAGCTTCGGGCCCCGGGAAACATCATCCGGTAATAACCCTACATGCTGTTTGTGGCTAGATCTCATTATACTCATGAGAGAGTCGCCGGTAAGCCGGCTCTTTGTGTCTAACCCTAGAGATTGTTTTCTTCTTCCCTCTCCTCTTTGGGGAGCCCTGCCCCTCCTTATATAAGTTAGAGGGGCGGGTTACATGTGGAGTCCTAGTAGGACTAGGATTAGTCTATCTTCTCTTACAAGTTGATTACAAGTCCGGGTCTTGCTTCCTCGTAAAGGAGATATTCCTCACGCCTTTCCTCTTAAGCCGGCCTACCATAACGTAGCCGGCCTTCTGGGCCTTGAGCCTCTTGGGCCCCGGGTCTTGTCGCTCCTTTGATCCGCTTGCCAGGTCACCCATAAGTCGTCAGGCTCGGGCGGGTCACTTAGTGAGTTGTCAAGTCAGGGCGGGTCATTAGTGAGTCGCCAAGTCCGGCCGGGTTATACATCTGGCCGGGTCATACCGCGGGGTATATCCCGCAACTAATTCATTAGTCACATTGCTTGCAAGGCTTATAGTGGTGTGCATTACCGAGAGGGCCTAGAGATACCTCTCTAACAATCGGAGTGACAAATCCTAATCCCGATCTATGCCAACTCAACAAACACCATTGGAGACACCTGTAGAGCATCTTTATAATCACTCAGTTACATTGTGACGTTTGATAGCACACAAAGTGTTCCTCCGGTAATCGGGAGTTACATAATCTCATAGTCATAGGAACATGTATAAGTTATGAAGAAAGCAATAGCAATAAACTAAACGATCAAAGTGCTAAGCTAACGGATGGGTCATGTCAATCACATCATTCTCCAATGATGTGATCTCGTTTATCAAATGACAACTCATGTCTATGGTTAGGAAACTTAACAATCTTTGATTAACGAGCTAGTCAAGTAGAGGCATACTAGTGACACTCTGTTTGTCTATGTATTCACACATGTACTAAGTTTCCGGTTAATACAATTCTAGCATGAATAATAAACATTTATCATGATATAAGGACATATAAATAACAACTTTATTATTGCCTCTAGGGCATATTTCTTTCACTACGGTGCTCCGCGTGGCCACTAGCCTACCTCGAAGGGACACGACCGGGCTTCTACGGCCATTACGGGCGATGGAGCAGCGGCGGTTGGCAGAAATTGTAGCGCGACCGTCGAGAGCGGAAGCGAAACTGGAGCCGCGGGTAAGGATGGAGTCGGGTGGTGGAGACGGAGCAACAGATGGTTGAGATTCGGTTGTTGGTGGGAGCGAAACGATCACGCACGGGCGTCGGGTTGGAGCCGCGCGATTTTGCGGTAGCAGCCGAAGTGTTGCATTTTTGCAGTACTTCGTGATGCATTATAGGGTTGCCCACAAATTTTCTTGTAAAATTTTTGTGACTAGGCAAAAAATGCCTCGTGCCCCAAAAATAGGGCAACTATTGAAGGCGCTCTTATAAGGGCATATCCAACGATGGAAGGGCGCGCAGGGTCCGGAAGCCTTGATTGGCTGCCGCACGGTGTTCACGTAGTACGGCCGCCTCCGCCGCTTGGTGCAGGTACTGGCGGAGGTAGAAAAATTGAACTAGGGGGAGCACGTGTTATTAAAAATATATCGACGAGAGCCAAGCCTTAGGAAAATAGATGTTTAGCTTCAAAAAATCTCTAATGGCATATTGTTCTTCTTCTTCTTCGGTAATTTGGTAGCAAACTCATGATGTTATGGGGACCATTGTCTATGTTGGTCCCTTTGTCTTCATCGCTGGGCGCAAGCGCTCGGATGAGTCATCCCAACGGCGACGTTCCGCCGCGACTGTCTTGACCTTACCGTCGAGGCATGGATGGCGCTCTCGGACTCGGCCAACCCCACTTTGAGGAGCTGGCCACTGAGCCTGCGCCGCTGCCAGGCGGACGTCTGTGCAATGGTCTTGGACTGTTCCTCGGCCCAACGTGAGCTCGGGCTCGGCGCGTATAACAGCCCAAGAGCAACAAGCCTTGGCATTACATTGTTTTTTATTTAATAGATAACTTTACATTTCATGTCTTAGTCGATGTCATTAATCTTTTAAGCAATATGTGATATTATGAAAATATCCATAGTTTTAGATTTATTTTTCAAGGCTAGCAACTATTTGAAACAATGGCTTCAATTCGAATACAATTTGCAAGTGATTTGAATCTTCCAAATGATACACAACTTTACACACGGCCTTCTTATCACATTCCTAGCCTCCACAAAAATTATTACAAATTTTGTACACTTGGTTCTCATACCTCTAGGTCAAAACCATTTGAATTAAATTCAAATGAATTTGAATTCCAAATTTTCCGAAATTGATGGTGGGCATATGTATGAATCATAAAACCTACATAAATGTCACACACTTTTATTCACTCTCTAGCCATCCATTTATTTTTATCTTTTATTTTCCTAGTTCTAAATACAAAAAGAATAGGACGATAAATGAAAAGGCTCACTTATCCTTCACTTACCACGCAGTCGACCCAGCGAAACAGCCAAACGACCACCTGTGAATCTGCCACCGTCAATGTCCGTCTCCTTTCTCATGAAAGAGGAAGGCACACGTCGTTCTCATGTGCAACTCTCCCATGCCTCTTGAAGGAAGTCCACATACCCCCTTGAAGTCTCATATTTCGAGCACACCCTCCCAACCACGAAACCAGAATCTTAATCCTCATGGACTAACAAATGCCAGACAAGTCACATCTACTTCAAAAATCTAATTTTATGATTAGTTTCAGTGTGTCCACATAGATTACTCAATAGTTATGCACTTCCACTCTGATAACTTGGCCATGTTTTAAGTGTACCCTCTCTTTAGTTTCTAAAGTGAATTCTCCGAAGAAGCAAGTGATTGTTCCAGGAAGCTATGTCAAAATTATATGTGTTATTTGCTTGAGAGTGTATTATGAAAACCAGTCTAGTAGTGTTTAGTTTAATATATCAGTCATTTTACTCCTGGTATTTGCTTCTCTGTGTGCACATCATCCCTATCATCATTTTATCTTAAAATTATATCATTATCGCCACTATCTTCTGTATATTACAATGTGTCATTGCATAGGCACCACACGGCAATTAGAACGGCTGAACTCAAATGCATTATTTGGGAGTGACAAGTCCATATGGATCTTCAAGGTTATAAGTACAAATACTGGTCATGCTTCAAGCCTTAGTCCTGCTTCTGCATATACCTTTGGAGAGTGGTTTTCCTCTGGGTCCACAAGACCCGATGGGGAAAAGCACCGCTATATATTTAGGAAGGGAAGAGATAGCAGTGTGTACGCCTTTCATTGTAAAATACATCAATTGTGCAATGTAACAAATCTAAGTGTTCAAATCTGCCTTGGCACACCACTTACCTTATTATAACTATATAATCACATATACACATCTTTTATCGTAAGTTGTGCTGTACTCAAAAGTTACAGGCAACTCAACAGTACCAACGCAATATGTTGTAACTTTTTCATTATTACACGCAACAAATTTCACTGCAATACATCGATAGGGCGCGGCGTGCCGCCACGCGGGCATGGTTAGTAATGTATTATGCTATCTATATATGTTTGTTCTTAAATTTTCTTGTGGTGTATGGTTAGTGAAAGAAATATGCCCTAGAGGCAATAATAAAGTTATTATTTATTTCCTTATATCATGATAAATGTTTATTATTCATGCTAGAATTGTATTAACCGGAAACATAATACTTGTGTGAATTCATAGACAAACAAAGTGTCACTAGTATGCCTCTACTTGACTAGCTCGTTGATCAAAGATGGTTATGTTTCCTAGCCATAGACATGCGTTGTCATTTGATTAACGGGATCACATCATTAGGAGAATGATGTGATTGACTTGACCCATTCCGTTAGCTTAGCACTCGATCGTTTAGTATGTTGCTATTGCTTTCTTCATGACTTATACATGTTCCTATGACTATGAGACTATGCAACTCCCGTTTACCGGAGGAACACTTTGTGTGCTACCAAACGTCACAACGTAACTGGGTGATTATAAAGGTGCTCTACAGGTGTCTCCGAAGGTACTTGTTGCGTTGGCGTATTTCGAGATTAGGATTTGTCACTCCGATTGTCGGAGAGGTATCTCTGGGCCCACTCGGTAATGCACATCACTTAAGCCTTGCAAGCATTGCAACTAATGAGTTAGTTGCGGTATGATGTATTACGGAACAAGTAAAGAGACTTGCCGGTAACGAGATTGAACTAGGTATTGAGATACCGACGATCGAATCTCGGGCAAGTAACATACCGATGACAAAGGGAACAACGTATGTTGTTATGCGGTCTGACCGATAAAGATCTTCATAGAATATGTGGGAGCCAATATGAGCATCCAGGTTCCGCTATTGGTTATTGACCGGAGACGTGTCTCGGTCATGTCTACATAGTTCTCGAACCCATAGGGTCCGCACGCTTAAAGTTTCGATGACGGTTATATTATGAGTTTATGACTTTTGATGTACCGAAGGTTGTTCGGAGTCCCGAATGTGATCACGGACATGACGAGGAGTCTCGAAATGATCGAGACATGAATACTGATATATTGGAAGCCTATATTTGGATATCGGAAATGTTCCGGGTGAAATCGGGATTTTACCGGAGTACCGAGGGGTTACTGGAACCCCCCAGGGCCTTAATGGGCCATAGTGGGCCTTAGTGGAGAAGAGGAGAGGCGGCTAGGGCAGGGCCGCGCGCTCCCCCTCTAGTCCGAATAGGACAAGGAGAGGGGGCGGCGCCCCCTTTCCTTCCTCTCTCCCTCCTCTTTCCCCCCTTCTCCAAATCCAACAAGGAAGGGAGGGAGTCCTATGGGAGTAGGACTCCTCCTGGCGCGCCTCCTCCTGGCCGGCCGCACCTACCCCCCTTTCTCCTTTATATACGGGGGCAGGGGGCACCCCAAAGACACAACAATTGATTTGATCTTTTAGTCGTGTGCGGTGCCCCCCTCCACCATAGTCCACCTCAATAATACTATAGCGGTGCTTAGGCGAAGCCCTGCGTCGGTAGAACATCATCATCGTCACCACGCCGTCGTGCTGACGAAACTCTCCCTCAACACTCGGCTGGATCGGAGTTCGAGGGACATCATCGGGCTAAACGTGTGCTGAACTCGGAGGTGTCGTGCGTTCGGTACTTGATCAGTCGGATCATGAAGACGTACGACTACATCAACCGCGTTGTGCTAACGCTTCCACTTTCGGTCAACGAGGGTACGTGGACAACACTCTCCCCTCTCGTTGCTATGCATCACCATGATCTTGCGTGTGCGTAGGATTTTTTTTGAAATTACTACGTTCCCCAACAGTGGTATCAGAGCCAGGTTTTATGTGTAGATGTCATATGCACGAGTAGAACACAAGTGAGTTGTGGGCAATATAAGTCATACTGCTTACCAGCATGTCATACTTTGGTTCGGCGGTATTGTTGGATGAAGCGGCCCGGACCGACATTACGCGTACGCTTACGCGAGACTGGTTCTACCGACGTGCTTTGCACAAAGGTGGCTGGCGGGTGTCAGTTTCTCCAACTTTAGTTGAACCGAGTGTGGCTACGCCCGGTCCTTGCGAAGGTTAAAATAGCACCAACTTGACAAACTATCGTTGTGGTTTTTATGGGTAGGTAAGAACGGTTCTTGCTCAGCCCGTAGCAGCAACGTAAAACTTGCAACAACAAAGTAGGACGTCTAACTTGTTTTTGCAGGGCATGTTGTCATGTGATATGGTCAAAGCATGATGCTAAATTTTATTGTATGAGATACTCATGTTTTGTAACCGAGTTATCGGCAACTGGCAGGAGCCATATGGTTATCACTTTGTTGTATGCAATGCAATCGCCCTGTAATGCTTTACTTTATCACTAAGCGGGAGCGATAGTCGTAGAAGCATAAGATTAGCGAGACGACAACGATACTACGATGGAGATCAAGGTGTCGCGCCGGTGACAATGGTGATCATGACGGTGCTTCCGAGATGAGATCACAAGCACAAGATGATGATGGCCATACCATATCACTTATATTGATTGCATGTGATGTTTATCTTTTATGCATCTTATCTTGCTTTGATTGACGGTAGCATTATAAGATGATCTCTCACTAAATTTCAAGATAAAAGTGTTCTCCCTGAGTATGCACCGTTGCCAAAGTTCGTCGTGCCCAGACACCACGTGATGATCGGGTGTGATAAGCTCTACGTCCATCTACAACGGGTGCAAGCTAGTTTTGCACACGCAGAATACTCAGGTTAAACTTGACGAGCCTAGAATATGCAGATATGGCCTTGGAACACTGACACCGAAAGGTCGAGCGTGAATCATATAGTAGATATGATCAACATAGTGATGTTCACCATTGAAAGCTACTCCATTTTACGTGATGATCGGTTATGGTTTAGTTGATATGGATCACGTGATCACTTAGAGGACTAGAGAGATGTCTATCTAAGTGGGAGTTCTTAAGTAATATGATTAATTGAACTTAAATTTATCATGAACTTAGTACCTGATAGTATCTTGCTTGTCTATGTTGATTGTAGATAGATGGCCCGTGCTATTGTTCCGTTGAATTTTAATGCATTCCTTGAGAAAGCAAAGTTGAAAGATGATGGTAGCAAAAATTACACGGACTGGGTTCGTAACTTGAGGATTATCCTCACTGCTTCACAGAAGAATTACGTCCTAGAAGCACCGCTAGGTGCCAAACATGCTGCAAGAGCAACACCAGATGTTATGAACGTCTGGCAGAGCAAAGCTGATGACTACTCGATAGTTCAGTGTGCCTTGATTTACGGCTTAGAACCGGGACTTCAAGGATGTTTTGAACATCATGGAGCATATGAGATGTTCCAGGAGTTGAAGTTAATATTTCAAAAGAATGCCCGGATTGAGAGATACGAAGTCTCCAATAAGTTCTATAGCTGCAAGATGGAGGAGAATAGTTCTGTCAGTGAGCATATACTCAAGATGTCTGGGTACTTCAATCACTTGATTCAACTGGGAGTTAATCTTCCGGATGATAGCGTCATTGACAGAATTCTTCAATCACTGCCAGCAAGCTACAAAAGCTTCGTGATGAACTATAACATGCAAGGGATGGATAAAACGATTCCCGAGCTCTTCGCAATGCTAAAGGCTGCGGAGGTAGAAATCAAGAAGGGGCATCAAGTATTGATGGTCAATAAGACCACCAGTTTCAAGAAAAAGGGCAAAGGGAAGAAGAAGGGGAACTTCAAGAAGAACAACAAGCAAGTTGCTGGTCAAGAGAAGAAACCCAAGTCTGGACCTAAGCCTGAGACTGAGTGCTTCTACTACAAGCAAACTGGTCACTGGAAGCGGAACTGCCCCAAGTATTTGGCGGATAAGAAGGATGGCAAGGTGAACAAAGGTATATGTGATATACATGTTATTGATGTGTACCTTACCAGAGCTCGCAGTAGCACCTGGGTATTTGATACTGGTTTTGTTGCTAATATTTGCAACTCAAAACAGGGACTACGGATTAAGCGAACACTGGCCAAGGACGAGGTGACGATGCGCGTGTGAAACGGTTCGAAAGTCGATGTGATCGCCGTCGGCACGCTACCTCTACATCTACCTTCAGGATTAGTATTAGACCTAAATAATTGTTATTTGGTGTCAGCGTTGAGCATGAACATTATATCTGGATCTTGTTTGATGCGAGACGGTTATTCATTTAAATCAGAGAATAATGGTTGTTCTATTTATATGAGTAATATCTTTTATGGTCATGCACCCTTGAAGAGTGGTCTATTTTTGATGAATCTCGATAGTAGTGATACACATATTCATAATGTTGAAGCCAAAAGATGCAGAGTTGATAATGATAGTGCAACTTATTTGAGGCACTGCCGTTTAGGTCATATTGGTGTAAAGCGCATGAAGAGACTCCATAGTGATGGACTTTTGGAACCACTTGATTATGAATCACTTGGTACTTGCAAACCGTGCCTCATGGGCAAGATGACTAAAACGCCGTTCTCCGGAACTATGGAGCAAGCAACTGATTTATTGGAGATCATACATACTGATGTATGTGGACCACTGAATATTGAGGCTCGCGGCAGGTATCGTTATTTTCTCACCTTCACAGATGATTTGAGCAGATATGGATATATCTACTTAATGAAACATAAGTTTGAAACATTTGAAAAGTGCAAAGAATTTCAGAGTGAAGTTGAAAATCATCATAACAAGAAAATAAAGTTTCTACGATCTGTTCGTGGAGGAGAATATTTGAGTTACGAGTTTGGTCTACATTTGAAACAATGCGGAATAGTTTCGCAACTCACGCCACCCGGAACACCACAACGTAATGGTGTGTCCGAACGTCGTAATCATACTTTACTAGATATGGTGCGATCTATGATGTCTCTTACTGATCTACCGCTATCATTTTGGGGTTATGCTTTAGAGACGGCCGCATTCACGTTAAATAGGGCACCATCGAAATCCGTTGAGACGACGCCTTATGAACTGTGGTTTGGCAAGAAACCAAAGTTGTCGTTTCTTAAAGTTTGGGGCTGCGATGCTTATGTGAAAAAAACTTCAACCTGATAAGCTCGAACCCAAATCGAAGAAATGTGTCTTCATAGGATACCCAAAGGAGACCGTTGGGTACACCTTCTATCACAGATCCGAAGGCAAGACATTCGTTGCTAAGAATGGATCCTTTCTAGAGAAGGAGTTTCTCTCGAAAGAAGTGAGTGGGAGGAAAGTAGAACTTGATGAGGTAACCATACCTGCTCCCTTATTGGAAAGTAGTTCATCATAGAAACCGGTTCCTGTGACGTCTATACCAATTAGTGAGGAAGTTAATGATGATGATCATGAAACCTCAGATCAAGTTGTTACTGAACCTCGTAGGTCAACCAGAGTAAGAACCGCACCAGAGTGGTACGGTAATCCTATTCCGGAGGTTATGTTACTAAACCATGACGAACCTACTAACTATGAAGAAGCGATGGTGAGCCCAGATTCCGCAAAATGGCTTGAGGCCATGAAATCTGAGATGGGATCCATGTATGAGAACAAAGTGTGGACTTTGGTTGACTTGCCCGGTGATCGGCAAGCCATTGAGAATAAATGGATCTTCAAGAAGAAGACTGACGCTGACGGTTATATTACTGTCTATAAAGCTCGACTTGTTGCGAAAGGTTTTCGACAAGTTCAAGGGATTCACTACGATGAGACCTTCTCACCTGTAGCGATGCTTAAGTCTGTCCGAATCATGTTAGCAATTGCCGCATTTTATGATTATGAAATTTGGCAAATGGATGTAAAAACTGCATTCCTGAATGGATTTCTAGAAGAAGAAGGGTTGTATATGATGCAACTGGAAGGTTTTGTCGATCCAAAGGGAGCTAACAAAGTGTGCAAGCTCCAGCGATCCATTTATGGACTGGTGCAAGCCTCTCGGAGTTGGAATAAACGCTTTGATAGTGTGATGAAAGCATTTGGTTTTGTATAGACTTTTGGAGAAGCTTGTATTTACAAGAAAGTGAGTGGGAGCTCTGTAGCATTTCTGATATTATATGTGGATGACATATTGCTGATTGGAAATGATATAGAAGTTCTGGATAGCATAAAGGGATACTTGAATAAGGGTTTTTCAATGAAAGACCTCGGTGAAGCTGCTTATATATTGGGCATCAAGATCTATAGAGATAGATCAAGATGCTTAATTGGACTTTCACAAAGCACATACCTTGACAAAGTTTTGAAGAAGTTCAAAATGGATCAAGCAAAGAAAGTGTTCTTGCCTGTGTTACAAGGTGTGAAGTTGAGTAAGACTCAATGCCCGACCACTATAGAAGATAGAGAGAAGATGAAAGATGTTCCCTATGCTTCAGCCATAGGCTCTATCATGTATGCAATGCTGTGTACCAGACCTGATGTGTGCCTTGCTATAAGTCTAGCAGGGAGGTACCAAAGTAATCCAGGAGTGGATCACTGGACAGCGGTCAAGAACATCCTGAAATACCTGAAAAGGACTAAGGATATGTTTCTCGTTTATGGAGGTGACAAAGAGCTCATTGTAAATGGTTACGTTGATGCAAGCTTTGACACTGATCCAGACGATTCTAAATCACAAACCGGATATGTGTTTAGATTGAACGGTGGAGCTGTCAGTTGGTGCAGTTCTAAATAAAGCGTCGTGGCGGGATCTACGTGTGAAGCGGAGTACATAGCTGCTTCGGAAGCAGCAAATGAAGGAGTCTGGATGAAGGAGTTCATATCCGATCTAGGTGTCATACCTAGTGCATCGGGTCCAATGAAAATCTTTTGTGACAATACTGGAGCAATTGCCTTGGCGAAGGAATCCAGATTTCACAAGAGAACCAAGCACATCAAGAGACGCTTCAATTCCATCTGGAATGTAGTCCATGTGGGAGACATAGAAATTTGCAAGATACATATAGATCTGAATGTTGCAGACCCGTTGACTAAGCCTCTTCCACGAGCAAAACATGATCAGCACCAAGACTCCATGGGTGTTAGAATCATCACTGTGTAATCTAGATTATTGACTCTAGTGCAAGTGGGAGACTGAAGGAAATATGCCCTAGAGGCAATAATAAAGTTATTATTTATTTCCTTATATCATGATAAATGTTTATTATTCATGCTAGAATTGTATTAACTGGAAACATAATACTTGTGTGAATACATAGACAAACAGAGTGTCACTAGTATGCCTCTACTTGACTAGCTCGCTGATCAAAGATGGTTATGTTTCCTAGCCATAGACATGAGTTGTCATTTGATTAATGGGATCACATCATTAGTTGAATGATCTGATTGACATGACCCATTCTATTAGCTTAGCACCCGATCGTTTAGTATGTTGCTATTGCTTTCTTCATGACTTATACACGTTCCTATGACTATGAGATTATGCAACTCCCGTTTGCCGGAGGAACACTTTGTGTGCTACCAAACGTCACAAGGTAACTGGGTGATTATAAAGGAGCTCTACAGGTGTCTCCAAAGGTACATGTTGGGTTGGCGTATTTCGAGATTAGGATTTGTCACTCCGAATGTCGGAGAGGTATCTCTGGGCCCTCTCGGTAATGCACATCACTTAAGCCTTGCAAGCATTGCAACTAATGAGTTAGTTGCGGGATGATGTATTACGGAACAAGTAAAGAGACTTGCCGGTAACGAGATTGAACTAGGTATTGAGATACCGACGATCGAATCTCGGGCAAGTAACATACCGATGACAAAGGGAACTACGTATGTTGTTATGCGGTCTGACCGATAAAGATCTTCGTAGAATATGTGGGAGCCAATATGAGCATCCAGGTTCCGCTATTGGTTATTGACCGGAGATGTGTCTCGGTCATGTCTACATTGTTCTCGAACCCGTAGGGTCCGCACGCTTAAAGTTTCAATGACGATTATATTATGAGTTTATGAGTTTTGATGTACCAAAGATTGTTCGGAGTCCTGGATGTGATCACGGACATGATGAGGACTCTCGAAATGATCGAGACATGAAGATTGATATATTGGAAGCCTATATTTGGATATCGGAAATGTTCCAGGTGAAATCAAGATTTTATCGGAGTACCGAGGGGTTACCGGAACCCCCCGGGGGCTTAATGGGCCATAGTGGGCCTTAGTGGAGAAGAGGAGAGGCGGCTAGGGAAGGGCCGCGCGCCCCTCCCCCTCTAGTCTGAATAGGACAAGGAGAGGGGGGCGCCCCCCCCTTTCCTTCCTCTCTCCCTCCTCTTTCCCCCCTTCTCCTAATCCAACAAGGAAGGAAGGGAGTCCTACTCCCGATGGGAGTAGGAATCCTCGTGGCGCGCCTCCTCCTGGCCGGCCGCACCTTCCCCCTTGCTCCTTTATATACGGGGGCAGGGGGCACCCCAAAGACACAACAATTGATTTGATCTTTTAGCCGTGTGCAGTGCCCCCCTCCACCATAGTCCACCTCGATAATACTATAGCGGTGCTTAGGCGAAGCCCTGCATTGGTAGAACATCATCATCGTCACCACGCCGTCATGCTGACGAAACTCTCCCTCAACACTCGGCTAGATCGGAGTTCGAGGGACGTCATCGGGCTGAACGTGTGCTGAACTCGGAGGTGTCGTGCGTTCGGTACTTGATCGGTCGGATCATGAAGACACACGACTACATCAACCGCGTTGTGCTAACGCTTCCGCTTTCGGTCTACGAGGGTACGTGGACAACACTCTCCCCTCTCGTTGCTATGCATCACCATGATCTTGCGTGCGCGTAGGATTTTTTTTGAAATTACTACGTTCCCCAACAGTTAGCTCTGTTTAGATGTTGTGAACTATGAGTTTAGGTGCTACAATGATCACACATGTTGTTTCAGTGTTGATTCATTGATCAGACATGTTGTTTCAGTGTTGCTTCACTGATCACACATGTTGTTTCAGTGTTGCTTCACTGATCACACATGTTATTTGTCTCATGTTTATTAATCAAATCAAATGCATGCTTTTTTCCCAGCAGCATGTTTCATTATCCGATGTTTTGAACTAACATTCAAGGACAATATAAATTCAAGAAAATGCAAAAAAAATAAAACCTTGGCAAACTATCTATGTTTGTGTAGGAGATCAAGTGTGCAAAATTTGAGGTGATTTAGAGGAGGTCAAAGAAATTTGAATTTGAGAAATGTGCTCCAAATGAGCTCCCTTGTAATCAAGTTTTTAACCTCCAAATGTGCTACAAATGTGCTCCAAATTTGAGAAATGTGCTACAAATGAGGCGAAACCCCGTTGTGCTCCAAATGTGCTACAAATGAACAGTTATGCTCGGTCAAAGCTTTCAAAACCCTGTTGACCAGCTCAAACCCCCTCAAAACCCCGCGGGGTTTCGCCTAACCCTAGCTCCGAACGTCAGCCGTACGATCATACGCTAGCACCAAGCGACAGCCCTCAGATGTGGTCTTCTAGAAGGAATTTGGTGGGCAGGCTGCGTGCAGGCTCCGGGCCGTTGGATCACAAGGACGGCTCCGCATCATTGGATCGTGGGGCGATCGGCGAGAGGCGATCCTGTTGGTTGTGCTCGGCTGCTCGCCCACCACCGAGTCCGCGAAAAAACGTTGTTATTGGGCCCAAAAGGAAACCAAGCTCTGGTTGGGCCGCCGAATTGCGTCATTTTTTTGTGAACGTGCTGGCTCTGTTTTTTGCAGCGTTTGAAATTACACAACAATTGACATGGCGCAGAACATTTAGTTCTTTTTGTTCTATACAATTGCAAAATGACCAAATTTATAAGGGCCAAATTTATTTTTTATCATGCAAAATGGCCACAAACTATTCAAAAATGGGTCATTTTACATTTGTATAATGGCCACAAGCCCTCTATTTTTTTAATCATGCAAAATGACCAAACTTATAAGGGCCAAAATTATTTTTAACATGCAAAATGGCCACAAGTCCTTGAAAAATTGTATCTTTTTGTTCATATAATATATATGACCACGGATTCCCATGCGTGCAATTAACTTCTTTTTCTTCTTCTTTTTCAAACCACAATTTCCCGCGCATGTACACTCCCGATGTTGCGGTGGGTTTGAAAACAGGCTACTTCACATTTGACCCCGTTATTTCCACGACCAAATAACACGTAGCGCTGCGGCTATTTAAGCCACCCTCTGCCTCTGCCATCCCCCATCCATCTCTCATCCTCTGCCATCTGCCCTTCTTGCTCTTCGACCCAGCCATGCAGTACACCGGACCAACCTACCGCTTCCCACCCACCGCGCCAGAGAGGCTCTACCCTACCGGCGTGTAAATTGATCGCACACTACGTGTGTTGGCGGTATCAAGGTTGAGGAGCGCAAGGAACTTCACCAAGTTCTTCCCACCACCTCTTGTGGAGATCTCCAATGATGTTTCGCGTCGAGGAGGTCATCCAAAACCGGGTGGTGGTTGCTCTCCTTGCCCACTTCACTAACACATTCAACGCCTTCTACCTCCTCAGCCGGGTGTTTTGGTGTGGCTCCGAGTTCATCGCTTTCACCACCCATAATAGGTTCACGGAGTACACCAACATCTTCCCCACCGCGACGCGCATGCACACTCTTCCGTACCCCATCGATAACGCCCCGGAGGAGCAGTGAAAAGGGCGCCCGGAGGAGGAGCGATGTGGAGAAGGCGGCGGCTAGGGTTCTAAACCCTCTATCTTTTTTTAGTCTATGTTATGTTAAGTTGTAACTGAACTATGTTGGAGTTGCTATGGGCTTGTTGGCCCTTTTATTAAGTTCTATTTTTTAAGTTTTCTATCTATTCTATTATTAAGTTCTTCCTAGTTTGAACTATGTGATCATGCTATGGGCTTGTTGTCCCTATCTACATATTGGGACTACATATTTGTTGATTGTTTTCTTAGAGAGCTTGTTTCGTTAGTAGGGTTCCCTTGTTAGTAACCACCTAGCGCATGCAAGCAAGCTTTGTTAGTAGGGATGATTGAGTAGAGCTAAGCAAGGGAGTGGCTCTTTTTTTACACAAGCTTTGTTAGTAGGGTTGAATATGTAGCCACCTAGCTAGAAGAGAGGAACCAGCGGCAGTGACCGTCGCTGCATCCGTGGCGGTTGGCGTGCAAGAAAGCTGCTCGGTCAGTGCATCGTGGCGGACTCATCGGCGCATGCAAGCTCGGTCGGCGCATCGTGGCATCGTGGCATCGGCGCATGCAGGCTCGATCGACGCATGCAGGTAGGCATTACTGGGTGCATGCATAGCAAGCTTCTGTCCTGGCGGCGCGCGCATGCGTTTAATGCAAGGGACGACCCAACGAAACCACGGCCCAACGGTCGAACAACGACACCACCCAACGCGGCCTCACTTGTCAAGTCCAATGGATGACACTGTCCAGCGCGGCCCCACTCATTAGAGTTAACGGTCAAGCCTTTAACCCGACGGCAATGTCTGCCATGACCAGTTATGAGGGTTTCTGGCAAGAGAGTGGGGAAAATTGAGCAGAAGTTAAGAGCGCGGGGATGAATGAGTAGAGCTAAGGAACCAGGGGCATAGATGTAAAAAACCCTTCTAAAAAATGTTCAAGTTTCAAAAATTGTTCAAAAATTTCAAAAAATATTTATGTTTTCAAATTTCATTTGGGAGTTTCAAAATTTGTTCGCATTTCCAACTTTGTTTCATGAAATGTTGCCATTTAAAAAACCTTTTAAAAAATGTTCTTCATTTTCAAAAAATGAACCTGTTTTAAGAAATATTCATAATTTCAAAAACAACACCACATTCTTTGAGGAAATGTTATGAATTTTTCCGAAAGTGTTTTCATATGTGAACGCGGCTTTGAGCTCTTATAATATTCGTGCTACCTACCATCAGTTACACTTGTCTGGTCCAGTGGTGTGCTGCACTCACCTCGAATCCTCGCGACCTCTCTACTTTTAGGCCAACTCCACTGCGCGACTCTGTAACGCCCTCGATGCGGCTATATCTCCCACGTGTCGAGGCACGACTTAGAGTCATAACCGCATTGAAAGCAATGTCGCAAGTTAGGCAATCTTCACAACATCCCATGTAATATAGATAATAAAAGGGGAGATACATAGTTGGCTTACACTCGCCATGTCAATCAAAGTACATAAATAGCATTAAAACATTCAAACACTCATGGCCCGACTACGGCGCCAAAATAAAAGATAAACCCAACATGCGACACGGCCCCGATCACCCCAACTGGGCACCACTACTGATCATCAGGGAAAGACACGTAGTATCGGCGTGAGTCCTCGTCGAACTCCCACTTGAGCTCAAGCGCGTCATCTAGAACGGAATCATCAGGCCCTGCATCTGGTTTGGAAGTACTCTGTGAGCCACAGGGACTCAGCAATCTCGCACCCTCGCGATCAAGACTATTTAAGCTTAATAGGTAAGGCAAGGAAAATATGTGGAGCTGCAGCAAGCGACTAGCATATATGGTAGCTATCCTGTTCACAAAAGAGAGCGAGAAGAGGAGGCAAAGCGCGAACGAGTAACTAGAGGACATCCTGCGGCAAGCATTACTCTAACACTGTGTTCACTTCCCGGACTCCGCCGAGAAGAGACCATCACGGTAACTCACACGGTTGATTCATTTTAATTAAGTTAAGGCTCAAGTTATCTACAACCGGACATTAACAAATTCCCATCTGCCCATAACCGCGGGCATGGCTTTCGAAAGTTCAAACCCCTGCAGGGGAGTCCCAACTTAGCCCATGACAAGCTCTCACGGTCAACGAAGGAATAGACCTTCTCCCGAGACGTTCCGATCAGACTCGGTATCCCGGTTCTTCAAGACACCTCGACAAGTTAAAACAAATCCAGCAACACCGCCCGAATGTGCCGACAAATCCCGATAGGAGCTGCACATATCTCGTTCTCAGGGCACACTCAGATGAACACTACGTACAACTAAAACCAACCCTCGAGTTTCCCCGAGGTGGCGCTGCAAGTGGCTCTGTTTGGACCAACACTCAGAGGAGCACTGGCCCGGGGGGGTTTAAATAAGATGACCCTCGGGCTCCGGAAACCCAAGGGAATAAGAGGCTAGGTGGCAAATGGTAAAACCAAGGTTGGGCATTGCTGGAAAAGCTTTAATCAGGGCGAACTATCAAGGGGTTCCCATTATAACCCAACCGCGTAAGGAACGCAAAATCCAGGAACATAACACCGATATGACGGAAACTAGGGCGGCAAGAGTGGAACAAAACACTAGGCGAGAGGCCGAGCCTTCCACCCTTTACCAAGTATATAGATGCATTAAGATAACATGGCAATATAATGATATCCCAACAAGTAAATAATGTTCTAACAAGGAACGGTCTCCAATCTTCACCTGCAACTAGCAACGCTATAAGAGGGGCTGAGCAAAGCGGTAACATAGTCAATCAATGGTTTGCTAGGACATGGTGGGTTAGAGGTTTGACATGGCAATTTGGGAGGCATGATAAGCAAGTGGTAGGCATCGCAGCATAGGCATAGCAAAAGAGCGAGCATCTAGCAAAGCAAAGATAGTAGTGATTTCGAGGGTATGATCATCTTGCCTGCAAAGTTGTCAGAGTTGACTGGATCCTCGAAAGCAAACTCAACGGGCTCCTCGTTAGCGAACTCGTCTCCTGGCTCTACCCAAACAAGACAAACAAGCAACAAGGACACAATCAACCACGTGCAAACTCAAACAACATGATGCAAAGATGGTATGCTATGCAGGATGCAATATGTGATGCATATGCAAGATTTGACAAGGAATGCATGAACCTGGCCTCAACATGGAAATCCAAGTGTGCCACTGGAAAGGTGAGATGAAATCGCTTGAAAATGATATAAAGATCACCGGAATCGGAGTTACAGTTTGAAAATGGCAAGCAATTCAAATATGGCCACGTTCTGCGATTTACAGCAAGTAGCCTACTAAATGCAACAAGATGAACATGCTACAGCACCCAAACATGACAACAAAATACATGGCAGGGATCAATTCATGATGCTTAACAAAAGACTAGCACTGAGCTATGGCCAATTCATCCATTAACAGGCTCAAACAAGCATGGCAAAATGCATTTGGCAAACAGATCTCAGACTTGGTGAAATTAACACTTGTCTGGAATCTCAGATCAGATAGCACTTTTTGGAGCATGAAAACAATATGTTACAGGACCTGAACATGACAAAGTAAAGCATGTCATGGAGCTACTCAAAGAGCTTAACAAAAGTCCCTTAGTGACCTTGAGCCAAAAGGGATCAGAAAATACATTTGCAAGCATGTGAACATGGCAAAAACATAATCAGTTCTCAGACTTAGTGAAAACTGGAGCATGCTGAAACAGATATCAAGTAGGCATGTTTACGAGCTCGATGCACTCACTACAGAGCAAGTCATGACAATATAAGCATACACCCATCAAGAATACACAAAATACAAGCTAGACATGGCAAGAACAATAACATAGCATGCACGGATCAACTACAACATCCTCGGCAAAATCGCTAACAAGTAGACAATCTGCCCAGATTCACGAAATGACAAAAGTAGAGCTCGATTGACTCAAGCTAGGGTGCTCCATAATTGCAAACAAAGGCATGGATGGATAGAGCACTACAAGATTAACAAAACATCCTTACTGAACATCCTCAAAAGAGGCACGGATCACTAGAAAACAACATGAACATATGGCAATATGAGCTAAACAGGTCAAGGACTTAGTGGAAATGCTGTCCCTGAAATCAGCATTAACGAATGCTCCACTTTGCAAGCTTGTGCTAGTCACCACACACATCACAAAAATACATGGATTGCACCTCTGGATAGATGGCAAAACATATAACAAAACGCATGAAGAGCTCAGGGGCATATCATGCACACAATAATCATGGCAAAAATGACAAATATCTAAATGGAGCAGCAGATCTGACAATTATCTCAAATATCATTCTTCTAACAGCATTTCGGGCATCAAGATGAACTCAAATAAAAATGATGCAATAAGATGAAATGATGTGCTCTCTGAGACGAACATTTTGATATGCTATATGCCCAAAACGGAGCTACGGATGCAAAGTTACGATGCGATGAACGTGAGCAAATAATTAGGGTTTCGGGCAAAAGTCAACCCGAGACGAATCTCAGATCTGGATCCGGCCGGCGCGGTTTACGAGGATCGCTGGAACTCTTGAAGGTCGCCGGAGTTCTTGGGCGCGCGGGGGGGGGGGGGGGGGGGGGGGGGGGGGTTGCCGGAGCTGCTGAAGTGGCGGCGCCGGCGCGGCGAGGTGCCCGCGGGCGCGGCGGCCGGGGCGGCGGGCTCCGGTGGCCGGGGCAATGCCGGCGAAGGTTGGTGGCGGCGGAGGTCGCCGGTGGCCGGCGCGGCCGGCTCCAGTGACGATGGCGGCGGGGCACCCGGGCGGCGGGGCGCGGCGCGATGGGCTCCGTGGGCCCGCGCTGGGCTCGGCGGGCCTTAGAGGCGGCGGCGGTTGCCACGTGGCGGCAGCGGGGGCGAATTGGACATGTCCGTCGGTGGCTGTTGATGTCCGGCGATGGCGGACGAAGTGGATCTAGAGTTTCGGGAGGAAGGAGAAGGAGATTTTCGGGGTGTCTTTAAATAGGCATAGAGGGAGCTAGGAGAGTCCAAATGAGGTGCGGTTTTCGGCCACGCGATCGTGATCGAACGCTCTAGATGATGGAGAGGGTTTTGGTAGGTTTTGGCCCAACTTGAAGGGGTGTTGGGATGCAACACACACGAGGCCTTCTCGGTCCCTCGGTTAACCGTTGAAGCATCAAACGAAGTCCAAATGGTACGAAACTTGATAGGCGGTCTACCGGTAGTAAACCAAGGCCGCTTGGCAAGTCTCGATCCAATCCGGAAATGTTTAATCCCCACACATGAAAGAAAGGTAGAAATGACCACCAGAGGAGAACGAAGCGCCGGAATGCAAAACGGACAATGGGGAAAATGCTCGAATGCATGAGATGAACACGTATGCAAATGCAATGCACATGATGACATGATATGAGATGCATGACAACGACAACAACATACGGAGACAAAAACCCGAACCCGAGAAAATAAAATAACTTAACGCCGGAAACGGCAAGAGTTGGAGTACATATTGGGTAAATTACATCCGGGGTGTTACAGACCCCAAACAGACTCGTCCGGATTCTGTCCATTTGGGTAGGGAGATGGGGTCGTGTCCGGGCGTGTCCTGGGATGCGGTGGCCGTGCGCCCAGCGCGCGGCCGCATCCGTTTACCCCCATCCTGTCCGCGTCTATTTAAAAAAAGAGAAACGTTTCAAATGCCAAGCCCTAGTTCATCAGGGCAGCGGCCCCAGTTCATCATGCCGGCAAATAGAGCTAGCGGTCTACACGTTCATCGCCGGCATCAGCCAGCGGCCGGCAACATAGCCGGCCTCCAAAATGAATAGTTGTCCTCGCCGGCAACACAGCCAGCGGCCGGCAACACAGCCGGCCTCCAAAATGAAAGTTTTTCTCGCCGGCACACAGCCAGCGACCCAGCGGGCGGGCGGCACCCATGCCAGCCTCCAAAAAGAACGGCCACGGCCGATTGAACGACCTAGTTCAGGTCATCGGCGTCGAGCATCTCCTTCTGCCTAGCCTCGAACCAGGCTCTTGTCTTCTTGCTCATCTTGGACAAGTCAACGGTCATGATCGCAAGGGCCACCTCCTTCGCTTTGGTGGCGGCATTGGTGGCCATGATGTCGAGCTGCCTCTACATGGCCGTGACATTGTCGGCCTCGATGTCGAGCTGCCTTTGCCGGGCCGCCTCCTCCATGTCGAGCTGCCTTTGCCGGGCCGCCTCCTCCATGTCGAGCTTCCTTCTCTTGGCCGCCTCCTCAATCTCAAGCTTCTTCCTTTGAAGGTCTAGGTATTGCTTCATTTGCTCGTCCTTGCTTTGTCGCTTCTTCTCGTCCCTCACATCCTTTTGAGACATCATGCCATGCAAAGTGTCATGCAATGCCATGGATGAGGCATCACGTATGTCGTCAACCTTGGAGTTGGTCTTGCCCCTCGGCCTCTTGCACGCCTCACCATCTCCACCTCCGGCGAACTTGGTCGTCTTCATGCCTCTCTTCCTTTGAAGTTCACGGTATTAGTCCTTGAACTTAGGGCAATTGTTGATGATCGTCCAACAACGCGTAAGAGTGAATGGCTTGTCATTGTGCCGGGCCTTGAATGCCTCCAAAGATTGAAATGCCCACACCACATGATGAACAACAATTGAACATGCAAACATATAAAAGGCCGAAGTCTCATGGCCGAAGCAAGGAAAGGACTAGGATGGGGAGATCATACCATGTCCCCAACGCCGAGACCACTCACGGGTCGTGCTTCAATGCTCTCTAATGCGGCGCAATACTTGTTGCACTCTTGTTGAATGAATAACCACCTCTTTTTGAATCGAGGTGATGCCACGGTTGCTTGTAATTTGGTAGAGTTCAAACATCTTCCTTCCATGGAATGTTTTGTGGACTCTTGTACAAAAAATGAGGCCCTTTTGGTTGCGCGCCGGTCTTCGGATCTTGGCTAATCTCCATCCAACATTGGCAAATCAACTTTGTCCTCATCTTGGGTATATGAACCCGTGCAAATGCTCTTCCTCCTCTTTTGTGCTTCCGCTCTTTGGGTGAGCTCGTCGATGAACAATGGCTCGCCACTAATATCAACGTCATTGCCTTCTTCTTCATCACCATCACCTTCGCAATATATGTCATCGTCTTCATGCCACGAGTCACCATGGTCGTAGTCAGCACGGTCGTCGGCTTCTTCATCGAGGACGAACTGGGCGCGACCATCCTAACTTTGGGTCTCCTCGCGGTCGTAGGCACGGCCCTACCCACCCTCGAAGATCACGTCCTCCATGTACTGGTTGTAGAAGGGGTCGTCGACCGGTGGCGTTGGTGTTGCCATTCCGTCAAAGAAGACGCGGGGGGGGGGGGCATGGTGCCCGTGAACGGTGCCCGTGCTTGCTTTCTTAGCATCTCGACAGACGGCCGGCCACCGCTGCTGGACCCAGGCGTGACGTTGAGGTCGATGACGGCCAAGGGGCGCGGTGTGGACGGCGCGATCACGCCAACGTCCGACGACCCCGAGAAACAGGTCTGGCCGTCGTGCCTTGGCGGAGGAAAGCCGGGCGACATGGGCGTGGTCCGCAACGTCGGTGACTGGCTGTGCGGAGGCCGGGCGACCGACGAGCCTGTGCTCACCGGGCCGACGACCGTTGCAGGGAAACCGGCCGGATGGCCAATGCCAAGCATGAGGAGGGCGTGCGCTTTGTTGACGATGTCCTCCTTCTCGTCGACCGCGGCCTTGCGCCGTGCGGCCTCCATCGCATCGTGCTCGGCGGCGAACTTGGCCGCGGCGACATTGACCTTGACGACCGCTCTCCGGTTCCTCCTCTTCGTTGATTCCGCGTCCAACTTGGCGATCTCCTCCGGCGTGCACTCCGACCGCAGCTTCCTTGGCGCCTTGGCCGCCTTCTTCTTCGCCTTTCCAGGCGGGTGGACGGCCAGGTCGCCGGAATCCGGCTGGGCGTTGGCCATGGAGGGGGGAGGGAGGGGGCGGCGGGAGGGACGTGGGAGGGTTTATGGGAAATGGCGCCAAATGGGGCGTGGGTGGGGGGGTTGCTTTCTCCCACCGACAGGCGGGCCAGGGGAGGACAAGCGCGCGCGTCCCGCCTGTCCGTTTCACCCCAAAATCGACGCAAACTTGGGCCGGGGATGGGTCAAAAGCAGACAGAAAACGGACAAAAGTCCATTTGCACCCGCGCGCTGGGCCATCTGGTTTGTCCGTTTTACTCCAAACGAACGGGGCCGAACAGGATGGGATCGTGCGGTAGAGTTGGCCTTACATCTCCTTTTAGTGATGCGCGCGTGGTCTTCTAATGGGCCTGCCCAGTGAGGCACCTGTGTGCGTCGCTCCAACTATTTGCCGCAGGATGCGGTAAATAGGAGCTCCCTGGTTTTGCTCTAGAACTGATCAAATCAACGAAAGAAAACCGTCTTAGGTGCTGTTTGGTTCTTTAGTATTAGGACTTTTCTTTAGTCCTTGAGATTTTTTAAAAATGACTCTTAAGGAGATACTTCTAAAGAATTTTACTTAAAAAAGTCCCACCTTATTTATTTTACTAAAAACTTATTTTAGTCCCAACACAAAAAAGTCTCTGGAAGTAAACACCCCCGTAGGACCAGGACATGGGCCGGCCCACAGGACGGATCGCCTAAATTTTCCCAAGTTTTCTTGAGGGGTGCCTAAGTTTTCGCCCAAATAGGCGGCAGCGGCCAGCGCAAAATTTGAACGAAACCGCCGCGCCGGCCGCCGGAGCCCGAGCCACTCAATACTCCCGTGTCCAGTCCAATCAGCCGCCTCTCCTCTCACAGCTGCGCACACGCCGCCACGATTCAAGACCGCCGCCCGCTAGTCTCGAAGGGCCGCGACGGGAGGCATGGAAGGTGACGGCGAGACCTCGGCGGCGGAGGCGGCGCTCGGACTGAGCCCTCAGACCTTCATCAACGAGGTCCTCAACTTCGTCGACGACGTCTGCTTCCAGGCCTTCGACTACTGCCTCCAGTTACGCGTCGGATCCCTCTCCGTAGCTTCGCCCCCCTTTGCCGCCTACCGGTTTTGCTAACTTTGCCCTTTCGCTGTCATTCTACAGGGAAGGCGCCCCCACGGCGGTCGGCGCCGCCACGGCGACCAATAAGGCCGAGGAGCTGAAACGGGTAGGTTTCTTCCGACCTCAGGATCCAATATAACCGAATCCTCCTTTTGAATTTTGGAGGATTCAGGGCACTACCAGATCCAGAATGGTGTCTTGGCCAGAGTTTTTGCATTTTACATGCTGATAATGCTCCTTCAGTGATTGCACAGGGGAAACTGTTAGGTTTGAATATGGACTAAACGCCCTCAGTGGCTTGCACATGTGAAGATGGGTCTGTTTTGCTTGTAATCCCACAGTGGGGAAAACTAATCTGTGTCTGCCATGTATAGATAGGTTTATTATATGTTCGAGTATACCCATTCCAAAGGAAATTGATGTAGCGATGTCGCCTTAACTGCCTAAGTAGATGCGTCTTTCAGGTGTAGAGGATATAAAATTTAGATTTACATGCTTGGTGATCCCTTTCTGTAGCAAACTGGATATTACTTTGTTCTGCAAACAGTGTCTTGGAACTTTATTGCGCCAGGAATGAGGTCTTCTTTGTCACACATTTGATACCAGACACTATTCGCAATTTCTGAAAGTAAAATGATTACTGACTGGAAGTTTGAAACAGTTAGAACAATCCTCATATTAACTTTAGGTTCGACCTATAATTCATCTGGTTTTACCTATAGCATCCTTTAGGATAGTTATAAAAACTGATTTATTTAGCCTATGTTACATTCTTTCATATGATTAAATGTTCTGTATATTTTTTGTCAAAATGTCTGCTGGAAACATCTGAAATTATGGACTTTGTGATGATTTTTGTCTTAGGGAGTAAATGAAATTCACCACTTGGTAAAGGATGTATTGGACAAGAGAATGAACAATTGGGAGATGTATTGCCTTCGGAAATGTTTAACTGTACCTGAAGGATTTGTGGCACCTGAAGATGTATGTCTCTTATCTCAAAGTAATAAATTTTGGCAAGCCAGAATTTTCAATTTGACCCAACACTCTCGGTTTAGAATTAATCCACTCAATTCTCACCCCTGTTTCACATGATTCACTATAGATTATTTTAAAGATACTTTTCGTCTTGGGGGTTCATAATGTGGAAACTGATGCCTCATCTTATATTGATTCACCCGTTTGTGAAAAAAAAACATTTCATTCAGTTGACTCAGCAATTGACAAGGAAACCTTTCAAGATAAAAGTTGTGCACAGTTAATACCAGTCAGGCTTAAACTATTTTGTAAGCTAATTAGAGAATTTGAGTTCTGCTCTCTACTCTACAGTGATTAATATTCCATCATTTCTGACTTTTAGGCTTTGTTTTGGCTATGAAAGCTTGAGCTTTTCTTTACCTATGTTGTATCTCATGATATTATTCAAGTGCAGTTTTTCTAAGTGCCCGTGGTGTACATTATGTTCTACTAGGAAGTAATATGATAAATAGTAATATCAGCAAGACCTTCTGAATCTCAGGGCAAAATATATCTGGACATTTCTTATTGATGTCTTATTTTGAATTGCCCAACTAATGCACATCATTAATTTGTTGGCCGTTGTATTGAAATAGATACCTTTTTCTTTTATATTCTTAGCATATATTAGTGCAATTCTGTTTTCTATCCATCTTCGTTGAAATTATTGCACTTAGATTTCGATTCTTGATGCCCTACAGGCAAATATAGATTTATTCAGTATCAATCACACCATTTTACTAAACTGTTTGTAGGGAAATAGAAGTTTAATACAACTAAGTGATTAACTCATAACCATCGACTTTCCAGTTTGATATTATGGTACAGAACAAAGTTTCTGGTAAGTGTCGTCCGCAGTTCAGTTCTTATATCTACTAAATGGAATCAGCGTGAAACATATAGTTAAGATTAAGGTCAAAGTTTTCTTGCAATACGGTACTCAATAAATTACATGTTTCTGCACATTTTGTTTCACTGAAGCCATGCATTATTTTATATTTACTTTACAACCTGCATTTCAAAAATCAAGAGGCATGTAAGTGATTATAATTAGAATATATTTTCTTCATCAGGATAATTCTTCTGCAATGGTGTTGCATAAAGATGGGAATTCTGATTCGGAACTGGATGCAGAACTTAATTCTTTGAGAAAAAAACTGGCAGATGTAAGTACTTTACTCGTAAAGAATTTGCTTGTTAATATTATCTACACTTAATCTAACAAACTCTGGTGTTGTTTAATTAGGCTAACAAGGAATCTGAAGAACTTCAAAGAGAAATTTCTTCCTTGGAAAGGCAAACTACATACAAGAGTAACCTTAATTCCTCTATCGCTGAAGTACTGAAGTTGTTTGAAGACAAATCTGTTCAGGAGAATATACAAGGTATGCATTAAATATCTAATTCTCTAAGTAATCAGAACTTTCAATTTATTGAATTATTTATTTGAACACTCACCAGTTCAGATGATTAGTGAAGGGTTATTGTGTGAAACCACACCAGATATTATTTGTTATCATAGCCTTATCACCTTAAGCCCTGAAGTCAATGTTCTTCCCTATCTCCTCGTTAGATCGTTGAGATACTAATTAGTAATTTGGTAGTAAGTGCCGCACCTATCAGTGTGAGCCATTTGTTATTTATTTATGAGCAACAATTCAATACACCATTAACCTTTGGTCGTCTTTTGAACTTTTTTCTCTGACGTGTTAGCTTTAGCAACCAGATGGTTCTCACACTTAATTATGACTTCTCAGTTTTTGTCTGGCAATGTTCTATCCTTTTTGCATCTAGCGTAAATACAGCTGAACATGGTTAACAGTATGCTTGGCAGAAATCACAAAGATCATATCCCTACATCTAAATTTGGTCTAGATAGTGCTGCTAGCTACTATTCGAGAAGCACTGCTTCTGCTCAATTATCTCTGGTTCAGAATGTATGCCTACTCAACTGTGCTGAACCTGCAGCTATTGCGAACACAATACCAAAATTGCACCAGAAAATGAAGGTTATGAAAAGGAAAAAGGTTGAGCTTGAG
Source organism: Triticum urartu (assembly GCF_003073215.2). Lineage (NCBI taxonomy): Eukaryota > Viridiplantae > Streptophyta > Magnoliopsida > Poales > Poaceae > Triticum > Triticum urartu. The sequence continues at coordinate 375,706,396 of NC_053027.1, read as the reverse complement.
GCCATGGTGGGCCAAAATGTTTGGAACGTCAATTGTCTTAGAGACCAGAAGCGTTTAGCACCGGGTAAGGGTTCCACCGTCATTTTCCTCTGGATCTCTTCGTTGTTATCGTTGTATCTATGGCACAGACTTTAATCTCATCACCCTGTCTCACAGGTTCCGCTCCTAGCACTGAGGACATGCAAGAGGTGAATGCGGCTGTGAATGACTCGCGGAAGGAGTAACATGTGTTGTGGGGGTTTGCAATATGAGGATGTCAACCGCCCCCATGTACTACAAAGTCCCCTGTAATGTTGTCAAGCTACCCTCTCGCTAGCTACCTGAACTGCAGCTCTATCAGAACAGCTGTATGTACATGTCAACATCTATACATATGTTGTCTCTCCAGACTCAAAAGACCACTAGCACAGTAGCACTCTCCAGTCTCCAGCATTCTATAAGATCTCTAGTGCTTAATCCCATCCGTCTACCATTGTTGCCGCTGCACGCAATTGAGATAAACAAATAGAAAGATCTGCAGTAGACTCTCCCTGGGTGTGTTCCTGTCGAATACAACCTTTTTGTTTGTGTATAAAAAATTGTCCAATGCTCCTTTGTGTTGGGTTTCTTCTTTATGGCGTTTTGGGCCGCTGTAGGTTCATATCCTTTTCTCGGAGCTGTTTTCTTTGTATGTCTCAGTGGAAAGAAGTAACCGAAGTGGAATTGATGAAAATGGACTGGAGGTCTCTAATGCGAATTTTCTGCAATTCGTTGCAGCCATTATCCCACATTGCGTATGGCTCTTCTATGCTTTTTTACCCGTTAAAATAAATTACAGGTATCTTGTACACCTGCATAATTTCTTGGAAACTATGACCATTATGACATTTGCAAAAATGAAAGAGCAAGGTAAATAGTTTCATCGGCTATCCACTTATTGTTTCTTTAGGCCACAATTGATTACTACACTATTTTTTTATATAATTGTTTGTTTAGTGTACACACATGGATTTACTTTCTTTTACATTTTTTGATTGAAATCGGGAGACACATCCAATATGGTATTCCCTTTGTCTCATAATATAAGAACATTTTTGACACTTTGCAGAATGTAATTTGAGATCTCAACAAAGCTAAAGAAACAAGGTTCAAAAGGCAGAAAAGCTCTTCTCCTCCCGCTGGCGCCGCCGCCGGTCCGTCCCATCTCCTATGAGGTTAGAAAGGAAAAAGGAAAAAGAAAAAAGAAAAAAAGACAGCCGTAGGATGAGGTGGGAGCACGGATGGGAGCATGGGAGGGAGCAGGCAAGCCGGATCCCTAGACCATGGAGGTGCGGAGGATCACGGCCCTCCACCGGCAGGAGGGACCCCGTTCTCGTTCTTGTTAGAGTCAGCGTCTTGGTTGGGGTTGTGTGACGACGATGATGTCCCTTAGTAAGAATAATGTCTCCCATGTTCTATCCCCGTCCTAATGGTGCGTCTAGCATCGTCGGAGGGGTGTGGAGGTTTGTCTCCGTCGGATCTTGCGGGATTCGATCAGTGCTGGTCTTTGGTGAATCTATTTGGGTCTTGTCTTTGTTCGTCTTCATTTAGGTGTATAAAGGTTTGATCCTTCTGATCTACAACTTTCTTCATCGGCGATGGTTGCTAGTACTCTGGTGTGCTGGTCCTATGGTTCTTAACGCGACGACTTCTCTACTGTCTACTACAATAAGGTTTGCCCGACTTCAGCGAGGGAGGGGCGATGACGGCGCGCGCCTTCAGCTCGCTTCAGTGCTTGTAGTCGTTGCTAGGTGATCCATGGACATGGTTATAATTTTTATTACCTTTGTTGTTTTTTTATACTATCATTATTAAAGATGAATAGATTGGAATTTTTTCCAGAAAAAAAAAGTTCAAGAGGCGTCCCGGAAGGAAGAACACCATCGTCTCTTCCGAGGAAACGGAAAACGAAACGAAAACGCAGCGTCTCCGTCCATATAAAAATAAGCCGTGGGCCAGCAAGGCACGCACGCACAGATCTCCAAACCCAGCCACGCCAGGTTAATAGCCGCCGCAACCCACAAGATGGACGTCAGGACGCCCCGGCACCAAAGGCTGCTCCGCACCCCGCGCGGCCCACCGACGCCCCATCATCCCCGCCACCACCCCGGCACGCCCGGCCAAAACCCTATCCGCTACGTCCCAGCCGCCGCCCCGATCTCCCCGCGCTCCGCCGCCGCCGCGGCCGCCGCCGCCATGGAGGACGACGCCATCACCACGCTCATGGACATCGACGACTCCCCCCGCAGCGCCGCCGGCGCCGGCTTCCTCGACGACGACGACGAGGGGGACCTCCTCCACTCCCACCGCATGGGCGGCCGCGGGAACGAGGCGCGCGGCCCCCTCCCCTTCGCCGGCTTCTTCAACACCTTCGACGGCGCCGACTTCGACGACTCCGATCTGGCCTGATCGAGGCGTCTTCCGGTACTAGTAATGAGGCTGGGAGGTCGTTCTGTCGATATGGTACTTGCGGTCTATCTAGTTAGGTTATCGGTGAAGTGAAACAATTTCGAGGCATCTGGAGACCTTTCGGTGATCAATCTAAGTATCGCACTGCTGCGTTGCCCTTGGATCTCGTGTTGTTTGGTTAATATATGCAAGTGCCTTAACTTATCCTTGATTAATATCATCTCTGCGAGGTTCTCTTTATAGTTCGATCGGTTATGGATTGTTGCTATGTTATTTCTGCTCAATTGTGGCTGTGTTGGGAACGAGCTGATGCTATGCTAATAAATTAGCTTCGATTCTTGCTGTTGTGCGTTGTTTATCTTGCATAGATGGTGTTTGATTTTATTATTGAAAACATTAGTATACTAGAGATACCTGATTCCCCAATCTCTTTGATCATACAGGTGCAATTTTAGCCATTTTATTGAAGACGTTAGTCTAGTAGGTATACTTGATTAGCATATCTCTTTGACGAGCAGTGATGTTGCACTGGAAAATCCAATTATCATCGCAAATAAACACAGGGGATGCTTAGCTGGAACTTCAGTTAACTCTTATTATGTTCCTTTGCAAGACAATTTAGTGATTTGTTAGGAGTTTGATGATCAACCAGGATAGCTCAATTTTCACTTAATCAATGCTGCAAGTGCAGTGAAATTTTGTAAGCAATATGCCCGTGATTTCCTCGAGGAGTTGATGCACTAGGATAACCATGTACTTTTGATTGACCTTGCAATTGCAAGTCGCATTCTATTAGCACGGAAAATTGAACCCCTCTTCTTTGAAATCATCTCTATAACTTTATGAAATATTTTATGATTGCAAATTATTATTGATTAGTATCATCTCTGTGAGTTGCTTTTGTTCTCTTCCTTGTTCTAATGATTATGATTATGGATATGCTTGTTGTTGTGTTATTTCTGCTCGTGGCTGTGCTGGGCATGAGCAGATGCTAAGCTAATTAATTAGCTTCAATTCTTGCTGTTTTATGTTGTTGATCATGCATAGATGGTCTCGTTGATAAGTAGTAGTGGTATTAGTTTGCAATTCTGTTGAAACATTGGTCTACTAGGGATACTTAATTCGCGAATCTCTTTGATAAGTAGTGGTATTAGTTTGCAATTTTGTTGAAACATTGGTCTAACTAGGGGTACTTAATTCGCAAATCTCTTTGATCAGTAGTTGTATATGAGTTCCGCCACACATACGATGATTTCTGTACTATCTGTGTACGACACTCGATAGCAGCCGTCCATTTTATTTTCTGTATAGCTGGGATAAGATCGTATGAGGCTTTTATTGTACGCAGAGCACTTCCGGTAGTGGTATTAGTTTGCAATTTTAGCGATTATAATGAAAACGTTGGTCTAGTCGGGATACTTAATTAGTACTCCCCCTGTTCCATAATTCTTGTCATGGTTTTAGTTCAAATTATGGAACGGAGGGAGCAGACATCTTTGATCAGCAGTGGTATTGCACTGGAAAGTCCAATTATCATCGACCCTTTTCTGTAGTACTGCTAATGTAACTTAATATAAGAAATTTTTTTGACACTCTAAAAACGTCTTATAAAAAAATTCCAGAGGGACTAATAAAGACAGGGAATGCCTAGCTGGAACTTCAGAACTCTTATTATGTTTCTTTGCAACGCAATCAGTGCAATGCTTGTTATGTTTCTTTGCAACACAATTTAGAGAAATACCATTGTTACAAGATGCATTAGTGCTAGTACTTAACAGTATAGTATAAACTGCTGTCCTATTGCGGTAGCTGTAGAGTTGATCCCAACTTAAACTGTTGCTAAGTTTGGTATTCAAGGATCTCGGCCATACAAAATACAGTATGAGTTTCTCGGATGGTTTATCCCAGACCAATCTGTTGGAGTGTTAAGGAAATAATTTGCAAGTAGCATGCATGACTTGTTAGAAACTTTGGTTGACCTAGCATCGAAAGCCTACTTGAAATTGGCCCTTGCTTCATTTTCTATGTCAAATGTCAATATCTGGGTGCTAATATGTTTTCCCTTCATATGTGCAATTGCTTGAATCATTGAAAGTCAACTCTTTCCAAGGCCATGTATAAGAGTGTGATGTGACAGTAAATAGTGACAGTAAATAGATTCTGTTCGGCTGTTTTTTATTTGGGAGTGCCGAATATAAGTGTGCTGAATATAAGCTGTCATTTTTGCTTTTTGACGTCTGGAGCTGTCATATTTAATACTCCCTCTGTTCCTAAATATTTGTCTTTTTTAGATTTTAAATGGACTACCACATATAGGATGTATATAGACATATTTTAGAGTGTAGATTTACTCATTTTGCGTATGTAATTACTTGTTAAAATATCTAAAAAAACAAATATTTAGGAACAGAGGGAGTAAAAGGGTGATGCTAGCCGCTGGTCGACCAGTTAGCGCCTCGTATCGGTGGGCGAGGCATCTGGACGCGCCTAACCGATCCTTGTGTCACCCTTCGGCGACCAGTTTCAGCGGAGAGAAAAAGAAGGGCCCCTGATTCATTACACACTTCCCGCTCCGACCTCTTTGATCACTGGCAGCAAAGCCTACTGTCTGTGGGGATGATTCCGATGGTGAGAGGGGTAGGAAGGAGGCTGATCTATTGAGGCGCGAGGGGCCTCTTAAGCTGGATACCCTAGTCTCGGAGAGCCTTTCTTTCTTCAGTGTGTGAATCTATGTCTTTCTTCAATGTATGAATCAGAGATTACAGTGCACATTATTTTTTTAGAATCATGGGGGAGGGGGTTTTCCCCGGCTGGATATATTACTCAAAGAAGTCAGGCCAACTCCACCGCGCGATCCCATCTTGTCCGCGCGCGTCCGTTTGAGGTAAAACGGACGAATAGCGCGGCCTAGGAGGCGTCCTCAAATGGACAAATGTTCGGATTTCGCCCGTTTTCGACCCATCTCTGACTCAAACTTGCGCTCGTGAAACGGACGCGCGCGGACGGCCTGGACGCCCTTGTCCCCCCGTAGCCCGCCTGTCGGGTACACTAGTAGTCCCTTCGCTCCTAACGCTTCCATCCTCTCTCTCCCGCCCCGCCGCCGGCGCCGCCGCTATTCTCTGGTCGCCTCCTCACCGCGCAGCCCCGGCCACCTCCTCACCGTGCAGCCCCCGGCCGTCCCTACCAAACCATGTCTCGACATGGTCGCTACCACGCCCGCGCTTTGGCCGTAGTTTTGGCCGTCGATCGGAGGTTTGGCCGTCGTCGTCTTTGCCGGTCGTAGAGGGGAGACGACCGCCGGCGACGTACCACGGCGGCCTCGGCAGCTTTCGACGAGAGCTCCAGAGCGGCCAGTAGCCGGCCGACAACCACCCCTGCTGCGTCGAGGTGATCATCGCGGCCTCTTCGCCACCACGACCGCAAGGTGTTTGGCATTTTGCCCACAAAGGTATGGACAGTAGAGACGAGTTTTTCTTCCATCATTTCCTTTGTTCATCGGATGATGAAGATCTTGTGGTGGCTGCACTGGTCGTTCACGACCACATTCAACGGCAGTTTCCTCGGTACAGGGGGGTCAGTCCCTGGCCGTGCTCCCAACCTGAACCGCAACAGGGAGAGAGGCCACGCCCTGCTTGTTGGGTAACGTAGCAGAATTTTAAAATTTTCTACGCATCACCAAGATCAATCTATGGAGTCATCTAGCAACGAGGGAGAGAGGGGTGCATCTACATACCCTTGTAGATCGCGCGTGGAAGCGTTCAAGAGAACGGGGTTGATGGAGTCATACTCGACGTGATCCAAATCACCGACGACCAAGTGCCGAACGGACGGCACCTCCACGTTCAACACACGTACGGTTGGGAAGACGTCTCCTCCAACTTGATCCAGCAAGGGGGAAGGAGAGGTTGATGAAGATCCAGCAGCACGACGGCGTGGTGGTGGATGCAGCAGGATCCCGACAGGGCTTCGCCAAGCGCAAGCGGGGAGGAGAGGTGTTACGGAGGGAGAGGGAGGCGCCAAGAGCAAAGGTGCGGCTGCCCTCCCTCCCCCTTTCTTTATATAGGGGCCTTGAGGGGCGGCCCTAGGGAGATGGATCTCCAAGGGGGCGGCGCCAAGGGGTGGCTTCCCCCCCAAGCCAAGTGGGGGGCGCCCCCACCCCTAGGGTTTCCCAACCCTAGGCGCAGGGGAGGCCGCCCCACCCGGTGGACCCCCGGGACTTGGCCCCACACGATGGACCCCCGGACCTCGTGGTCCGCAACTCTCGAAACCTTCCCGATGTGGCCGAAAACTGGAACTTCCTATATATAACTTTACCTCCGGACCATTCGGAACTCCTCTGTGACGTCCGGGATCCATCCGGGACTCCGAACAAACTTTTTCGGGTTACTGCATACTAATATCTCACAACCCAAGCATCACCGAACCTTAAGTGTGTAGAACCCTACGGGTCGGGAGACATGTAGACATGACGAGACGACTCTCCGTCAATAACCAACAGCGGGATCTGGATACCCATGTTGGCTCCCACATGCTCCACGATGATCTCATCGGATGAACCACGATGTCGGGATTCAATCAATCCGTATATAATTCCCTTTGTCAATCGGTACGTTACTTGCCCGTCGGTATCCCAATACCTCGTTCAATCTCGTTACCGGCAAGTCACTTTACTCGTGTCGTAATGCATGATCCCGTGATCAACCACTTGGTCACATTGAGCTCATTATGATGATGCATTACCGAGTGGGCCCAGAGATACCTCTCCGTCATACGGAGTGACAAATCCCAGTCTCGATTCGTGCCAACACAACAGACACTTTCGGATATACCTGTAGTGTACCTTTATAGTCACCCAGTTACGTTATGACGTTTGGCACACCCAAAGCACTCCTACGGTATCCAGGAGTTGCACAATCTCATGGTCTAAGAAAATGATACTTGACATTCGGAAAAGCTACAACAAACGAACTACATGATCTTTGAGCTATGCTTAGGATTGGGTCTTGTCCATTACATCATTCTCCTAATGATGTGATCCCGTTATCAATGACATCCAATGTCCATAGTCAGGAAACCATGACTATCTTTTGATCAACTAGCTAGTCAACTAGAGGTTCACTAGGGACGTGTTGTGGTCTATGTATTCACACATGTATTACGATTTCCGGATAACACAATTATAGCATGAATAATAGACAATTATCATGAACAAAGAAATATAATAATAACCATTTTATTATTGCCTCTAGGGCATATTTCCAACAGTCTCCCACTTGCACTAGAGTCAATAGTCTAGTTACATTGTGATGAATCGAACACCCATGCAGTTCTGGTGTTGATCATGTTTTGCTCTAGGGAGAGGTTTAGTCAACGGATCTGCCACATTCAGGTCCGTATGTACTTTACAAATCTCTATGTCTCCATTTTGAACACTTTCACGAATGGAGTTGAAGCGACGCTTGATATGCTTGGTCTTCCTGTGAAACCTGGGCTCCTTGGCAAGGGCAATAGCTCCAGTGTTGTCACAGAAGAGAGTCATCGGGCCCGACGCATTGGGTATGACTCCTAGGTCGGTAATGAACTCCTTCACCCAGACTGCTTCTTGTGCTGCCTCCGAGGCTGCCATGTACTCCGCTTCACATGTAGATCCCGCCACAACGCTTTGCTTGCAACTGCACCAGCTTACTGCCCCATCATTCAAAATATACACGTATCCGGTTTGTGGCTTAGAGTCATCCAGATCTGTGTCGAAGCTAGCATCGACGTAACCCTTTACGACGAGCTCTTCGTCACCTCCATAAATGAGAAACATATCTTTAGTCCTTTTCAGGTACTTCAGGATATTCTTAACCGCTGTCCAGTGTTCCATTGTCGGGATTACTTTGATACCTTTCTACCAAACTTACGGCAAGGTTTACATCAGGTCTGGTACATAGCATAGCATACATGACAGACCCTATGGCCGAAGCATAGGGGACGACACTCATCTTTTCTCTATCTTCTGCCGTGGTCGGGCATTGAGCCGTGCTCAATCTCATACCTTGCAATACAGGCAAGAACCCCTTCTTTGACTGATCCATTTTGAACTTCTTCAATATCATGTCAAGGTACGTACTCTGTGAAAGACCAATGAGGCGTCTCGATCTATCTCTATAGATCTTGATGCCTAATATATAAGCAGCTTCTCCAAGGTCCTTCATTGAAAAACACTTGTTCAAGTAGGCCTTTATGCTTTCCAAGAATTCTATATCATTTCCCATCAACAGTATGTCATCCACATACAATATGAGAAATGCTACAGAGCTCCCACTCACTTTCTTGTAAATACAGACTTCTCCATAAGTCTGCGTAAAACCAAACGCTTTGATCATCTCATCAAAATGAATGTTCCAACTCCGAGATGCTTGCACCAGCCCATAAATCAAGCGTTGGTGCTTGCACACCTTGCCAGCATTCTTAGGATCGACAAAACCTTCCGGCTGCATCATATACAATTCTTCCTTAAGGAAACCATTAAGGAATGCCGTTTTGACGTCCATTTGCCATATCTCATAATCATAGAATGCGGCAATTGCTAACATGATTCGGACGGACTTCAGCTTCGCTACGGGTGAGAAAGTCTCATCGTAGTCAACCCCTTGAACTTGTCGATAACTCTTAGCGACAAGCCGAGCTTTATAGATGGTTACGTTACCATCCGCGTCTGTCTTCTTCTTAAAGATCCATTTATTTTCTATGGCTCGCCGATCATCGGGCAAGTCAGTCAAAGTCCATACTTCGTTTTCATACATGGATCCTATCTTGGATTTCATGGCTTCCAGCCATTTGTCAGAATCCGGGCCCGCCATCGCTTCTTCATAGTTCGAAGGTTCATCGTTGTCTAACAACATGATTTCCAAGACAGGGTTGCCGTGCCACTCTGGTGCGGAACGTGTCCTTGTGGACCTACGAAGTTCAGTAGCAACTTGATCTGAAGTTTCATGATCATCATCATCAACTTCCTCTCTAGTCGGTGCAGGCACCTCAGGAACATTTTCTTGAGCTGCGCCACTTACCGGTTCAAGAGGTAATACTTCATCAAGTTCTACTTTCCTCCCACTTATTTCTTTTGAGAGAAACTCTTTCTCTAGAAAGGACCCATTCTTGGCAACAAAGATCTTGCCTTCGGATCTGAGGTAGAAGGTATACCCAATAGTTTCTTTAGGGTATCCTATGAAGACGCATTTTTCCGATTTGGGTTCGAGCTTTTCAGGTTGAAGTTTCTTGACATAAGCATCGCATCCCCAAACTTTTAGAAACGACAGCTTAGGTTTCTTCCCAAACCATAATTCATACGGTGTCGTCTCAACGGATTTCGACGGAGCCCTATTTAAAGTGAATGCAGCAGTCTCTAAAGCATAGCCCCAAAATGACAGCGGTAGATCGGTAAGAGACATCATAGATCGCACCATATCCAATAGAGTGTGATTACGACGTTCGGACACACCATTACGCTGAGGTGTTCCAGGCGGCGTGAGTTGTGAAACTATTCCACATTTCCTTACGTGTGTGCCAAATTCGTGACTCAAGTATTCTCCCCCACGACCTGATCACAAGAACTTGATTTTCCTGTCACGTTGATTCTCAACCTCACTCTAAAATTCCTTGAACTTTTCAAAGGTCTCAGACTTGTGTTTCATTAAGTAGACATACCCATATCTACTCAAGTCATCAGTGAGGGTGAGAACATAACGATAGCCACTGCGAGCCTCAACACTCATTGGACCGCACACATCAGTATGTATGATTTCCAATAAGTTGGTTGCTCGCTCCATTGTTCCTGAGAACGGAGTCTTGGTCATTTTACCCATGAGGCATGGTTCGTACGTGTCAAATGATTCGTAATCAAGAGACTCCAAAAGCCCATCTGCATGGAGCTTCTTCATGCGTTTGACACCTATGTGACCAAGGGGGCAGTGCCACAAGTATGTGGGACTATCATTATCAACCTTACATCTTTTGGTATTCACACTATGAATATGTGTAGCATTACGCTCGAGATTCATTAAGTATAAACCATTCACTATCGGAGCATGACCATAAAACATATCTCTCATATAAATAGAACAACCATTATTCTCGGATTTAAATGAGTAGCCATCTCGAATTAAACGAGATCCTGATACAATGTTCATGCTCAAAGCTGGCACTAAATAACAATTATTGAGGTTTAAAACTAATCCCGTAGGTAAATGTAGAGGTAGCGTGCCAACGGCGATCACATCGACCTTGGAACCATTCCTGACGCATATCGTCACCTCGTCCTTCGCCAGTCTCCGCTTATTTCGCAGCTCCTGCTTTGAGTTACAAATGTGAGCAACCGCACCGGTATCAAATACCCAGGAGCTACTATGAGTACTGGTAAGGTACACATCAATTACATGTATATCACATATACCTTTAGTGTTGCCGGCCTTCTTGTCCGCTAAGTATTTGGGGCAGTTCCGCTTCCAGTGACCACTTCCCTTGCAATAAAAACACTCAGTCTCAAGCTTGGGCCCATTCTTTGGCTTCTTCCTGGCAGCTTGCTTACCGGGCGCGGCAACTCCCTTGCCGTCCTTCTTGAAGTTCTTCTTACCCTTGCCTTTCTTGAACTTAGTGGTTTTATTCACCATCAACACTTGATGTTCCTTTTTGATTTCCACCTCTGCTGATTTCAGCATTGAATATACTTCAGGAATGGTTTTTTCCACCCCCTGCATATTGAAGTTCATCACAAAGCTCTTGTAGCTCGGTGGAAGCGACTGAAGGATTCTGTCAATTACCGCGTCATCCGGGAGATTAACTCCCAGCTGAGTCAAGCGGTTATGCAACCCAGACATTTTGAGTATGTGCTCACTGACAGAACTATTTTCCTCTATCTTACAGCTGAAGAACTTGTCGGAGACTTCATATCTCTCGACCCGGGCATGAGCTTGGAAAACCATTTTCAGCTCTTCGAACATCTCGTATGCTCTGTGTCTCTCAAAACGCTTTTGGAGCCCCGATTCTAAGCTGTAAAGCATGCCGCACTGAACGAGGGAGTAATCATCAGCACGTGACTGCCAAGCGTTCATAATGTCTTGGTTCTCTGGGACAGGTGCGTTACCTAGCAGTGCTTCTAGGACATAATCTTTCTTGGTAGCTATGAGGATGATCCTCAGGTTCCGGACCCAGTCCGTATAGTTGCTGCCATCATCTTTCAGCTTGGTTTTCTCTAGGAACGCGTTGAAGTTGAGGACAACGTGGGCCATTTGATCTACAAGACATATTGTAAAGATTTTAGACTAAGTTCATGATAATTAAGTTCATCTAATCAAATTACTCAATGAACTCCCACTCAGATAGACATCCCTCCAGTCATCTAAGTGTAACATGATCCGAGTTAACTAGGCCGTGTCCGATCATCACGTGAGACGGACTAGTCAACATCGGTGAGCATCTTCATGTTGATCGTATCTTCTATACGACTCATGCTCGACCTTTCGGTCTTCTGTGTTCCGAGGCCATGTCTGTACATGTTAGGCTCATCAAGTCAACCTAAGTGTATTGCGTGTGTAAATCTGGCTTACACCCGTTGTATTCGAACGTTAGAATCTATCACACCCGATCATCACGTGGTGCTTCGAAACAACGAACCTTCGCAACGGTGCACAGTTAGGGAGGACACTTTCTTGAAATTATTACGAGGGATCATCTTATTTAAGCTACCGTCGTTCTAAGAAAATAAGATGTAAAACATGATAAACATCACATGCAATCAAATAGTGACATGATATGGCCAATATCATTTGCTCCTTTTGATCTCCATCTTCGGGGCTCCATGATCATCGTTGTCACCGGCATGACACCATGATCTCCATCATCATGATCTCCATCATCGTGTCTTCTTGAAGTTGTCTCGTCATCTATTACTTCTACTACTATGGCTAACGGTTTAGCAATGAAGTAAAGTAATTACATGACGTTATATGTTGACACGCAGGTCACAAATAAATTAAGACAACTCCTATGGCTCCTGCCGGTTGTCATACTCATCGACATGCAAGTCGTGATTCCTATTACAAGAACATGATCATCTCATACATCACATATATCATTCATCACATCCTTTGGCCATATCACATCACAAAACACTTGCTGCAAAAACAAGTTAGACGTCTTCTAATTGTTGTTGCAAGTTTTTTACGTGACTGCTATAGGATTCTAGCAAGAACGTTTCTTACCTACGCCAAAACCACAACATGAATTGCCAATTTCTATTCACCCTTCATAAGGACCCTGTTCATCGAATCCGATCCGACTAAAGTGGGAGAGACAGACACCCGCCAGCCACCTTATGCAACTAGTGCATGTCAGTCGGTGGAACCAGTCTCACGTAAGCGTACGTGTAAGGTCGGTCCGGGCCGCTTCATCCCACAATGCCGCCGAATCAAGATAAGACTAGTAACGACAAGATAATTGACAATATCGACGCCCACAACTACTTTGTGTTCTACTCGTGCATAGAAACTACGCATAGACCTAGCTCATGATGCCACTGTTGGGTAACGTAGCAGAATTTTAAAATTTTCTACGCATCACCAAGATGAATCTATGGAGTCATCTGGCAACGAGGGAGAAAGGAGTGCATCTACATACCCTTGTAGATCGCGCGCGGAAGCGTTCAAGAGAACGGGGTTGATGGAGTCGTACTCGACGTGATCCAAATCACCGATGACCAAGTGCCGAACGGACGGCACCTCCGCGTTCAACACACGTACGGTTGGGAAGACATCTCCTCCAACTTGATCCAGCAAGGGGGAAGGAAAGGTTGATGAAGATCCAGCAGCACGACGGCGTGATGGTGGATGCAGCAGGATCCCGGCAGGGCTTCGCCAAGCGCAAGCGGGGAGGAGAGGTGTTACGGAGGGAGAGGGAGGCGCCAAGAGCAAAGGTCCGGCTGCCCTCCCTTCCCCTTTCTTTATATAGGGGCCTTGGGGGCGGCCCTAGGGAGATGGATCTCCAAGGGGGCGGCGGCCAAGGGGTGGCTTCCCCCCAAGCCAAGTGGGGGGCGCCCCCACCCCTAGGGTTTCCCAACCCTAGGCGTAGGAGAGGCCCAAGGGGGGACGCCCCACCCGGTGGACCCCCGGGACCCTTCGATGGTCCCGGTACAATACCGGCGACTCTCGAAACCTTCCCGATGGCCGAAACTAGACTTCCTATATATAAATCTTTACCTCCGGACCATTTCGGAACTCCTCGTGACGTCCGGGATCTACATCCGGGACCTCCGAACAACTTTCGGGTTACCGTATACTAATATCTCTACAACCCTAGCGTCACCGAACCTTAAGTGTGTAGACCCTACGGGTTCGGGGAGACACAGACATGACCGAGACGACTCTCCGGTCAATAACCAACAGCGGGATCTGGATACCCATGTTGGCTCCCACATGCTCCTCGATGATCTCATCGGATGAACCATATGTCGAGGATTCAATCAATCCGTATACAATTCCCTTTGTCAATCGGTACGTTACTTGCCCGAGACTCGATCGTCGGTATCCCAATACCTCGTTCAATCTCGTTACCGGCAAGTCACTTTACTCGTACCGTAATGCATGATCCCGTGATCAACCACTTGGTCACATTGAGCTCATTATGATGATGCATTACCGAGTGGGCCCAGAGATACCTCTCCGTCATACGGAGTGACAAATCCCAGTCTCGATTCGTGCCAACCACAACAGACACTTTCGAAGATACCTGTAGTGTACCTTTATAGTCACCCAGTTATGTTGTGACGTTTGGCACACCCAAAGCACTCCTACGGTATCCGGGAGTTGCACAATCTCATGGTCTAAGGAAATGATACTTGACATTCGGAAAAGCTACAGCAAACGAACTACACGATCTTTGAGCTATGCTTAGGATTGGGTCTTGTCCATCACATCATTCTCCTAATGATGTGATACCGTTATCAATGACATCCAATGTCCATAGTCAGGAAACCATGACTATCTTTTAATCAATGAGCTAGTCAACTAGAGGCTCACTAGGGACGTGTTGTGGTCTATGTATTCACACATGTATTACGATTTCCGGATAACACAATTATAGCATGAATAATAGAAAATTATCATGAACAAATAAATATAATAATAACCATTTTATTATTGCCTCTAGGGCATATTTCCAACACTGCTCTATGCCGATTACTTTGCCAACACCCCGCTCTTCAAGCCGGTTAAATTCCATTGCCATTTTCGAATGGCAAGGCATGTGTTCAATCGTATCCGAGAGGGAGTGGTTGCTCATGACCCATACTTCGAGTGCAAGACGGATGCCCTTGGTAAGCTTGGATTCTCCTCTTACTAGAAATGCACCGCGGCCATCCGCATGCTTGCATATGGAATTCCAGGCGATCTGGTGGATGAGTATGTGCGTATGAGTGAGACAACATGTCTGATGTAAATGTACAAGTTTTATCAGGCTGTGATCGAGGTGTTTGGCCCAGAGTACTTGAGGCAGCCAACTGCCGCTGATACAGAGAGATTGTTGGCGACCAATGCAGCTAGAGGCTTTCCAGACATGCTTGGCAGCATAGATTGTATGCACTGTGAGTGAAAGAACTGTCCATTTGCTTGGCAGGGCCGGTACAAGGGGCATGTCAACGGGTGCACTGTCATATTAGAAGCGGTGGCATCGCAGGATCTTTGGATATGGCATTCTTTCTTCGGCATGGAAGGTTCTCACAATGATATCAACGTGCTGCAGCGTTCTCCAGTCTTCGCGAGGCTTGCAGAAGGCCACTCCCCACCTGTCAACTTTGAGATCAACGGCCACCAGTACAACAAAGGATACTATCTAGCAGATGGTATATATCCTCAGTGGTCAACTTTTGTGGAAACAATCTCGAAACCCCAAGGTGAGAAGAGAAAGAGATTTGCCCAAATGCAAGAGAGTGTTAGAAAGGATGTGGAACGTGCTTTTGGTGTGCTTCAATCTCGGTGGGGTATCGTTTGAAACCCTGCACTGTCATGGGATGAAAGGAAGCTTTGGGAGGTGATGACTGCTTGTGTGATCATGCACACCATGATCGCCGAGGACGAGCGTGATGAGAGTATCTTCGACCAAGGATTTGATTATCAAAGTGAAAATATTGAGCCCCTGCACCAAGACCCGGCCACATTTGAACAGTTTGCCCAATTCCACCGTGAGATGCGTGATTGGCACACTCATTTGAATCTTCAAAATGACTTGGCTGAGCACGTCTGGGATCACATTGGCAACCAATAGATGTATTGGTCCATTTTATGTTCAGTCAAGACAATTTCGATTTGGTTGTAAAACTATTATAATTTTCAAACAAATATTTGGGTTGTAAAACTAGTTTTGATGAAAATATAGGCATTTTTGGCCCTGACGGACAGGATGAGGCAAAGGGATGGGGCCGTGCGCTGGGCGCACGGCCACCGCATCCCAGGACACGCCTGGACATGACCCCATCGCCCTACCCAAACGGACAGAATCCGGACAAAACGAACGTCCGTTTGGGGTCGCGGTGGAGTTGGCCTCACAACAAGCTATGGAGCGGAATTACGGTGACATATTACAACGTGCAGAGAGGAAAGACCGCCAGGAGGAGATGGCATCCTTGTCATCGAACACAAAGAGCCGGCGAGACCAAACGAGCATACGCGTGATTAGTCCAGCGGAGGTAGTTGAGGGCGAGGCTCTGAAGGCCTTGTCATTCTTGGCTTCACAAATCTTTCAAAGGATAGTGAGCAGCATAAACGACCATACGCGTGGGGTGCACCTTGAGGAAGCGAAGCGTCCCAGAGGTCGTCAGGTCGTCGATGGAGGCGGAGATAGGCGTGATGCCCAGTCGCTACCAGATGCGGTCAGCTTATGGGCAGTTGATGAAGAGGCTAGCGGCGTCCTCAGCGGGCGACTAGCAGCGTGGGCAGTTTGAGTCGGTGATGATATGCTTGTTGACGGGGTTGACACTTATGTTGAGCCTGTCGTGGAAGAGTAGCCAGGCGAAGATCTTGACTTTGTTGGGGACGTGTGAGCTTCAGATCCGTCATGCGTTGTTGTCAGTGTCGGCTTCAGATGGGTTGGAGAAGTCCTTGCCCCCAATTAGGAAGCGCTGATCCTGATCTTGCGGCGGCAGTAAGTCCTGCGGCACACACAAAAGTGAAACCAATTCTGTCGTGGTGGTAAAGGTTAAACGATTTCGCATGTTAGATTTTTAACTGAACCGCCAGATATTTGTCACCCTGATCATAGGCACTTACGGCGAGGACACCAAGCGCAAGGAACAAGATGAAGGGCTGACTGCAAGTCACAGCCATCGGACGACCGGTCCATACCGGACGTCCGACACCTGGAAGTTCAGCCTACAGAACAGCTACATCCAAGGGACTCTACAGCGCCCAGACGTCCGACATCCATCAGCCGCCGGACAACCGACCTCGTCCGAATATCCGGTGCCACATGTCCATAGAAGAAACATCGGAAGTGCAAAGACGGGAGTAGGAGAATAGGTTTGCAAAAGTGATTGCTAGTCGTTTTGGAGTGAGTTAGATATCAAACCATAAATAGGTTGAGGTTCAATTATTAGTAATCATAAAGATGATTAAAATGCGTATGTGGAAGAGTTTGAAAGCGCGCGTGAGAGAGAAAGTGCGTCACCCTCTCACCTCCTATGTTACAAGTGGAGCTATTATTGTCATCCACTAGAAGGTAATTATTCGCTCCACTCAACGATGGTCATGCTTCAAATGTCATGCGCATCTGGGACAATCTCAACCACCCAAGAAAGTTTATCTTTTTTCTTTTGCGAATTCAAGAAAGTTTATCTATTCCCTCAAAAAAAGTTTATCTATTGGTGCAACGAAAATTCAACTATTTTCAATGACATACATATTTCTAGTTTGGGAGAGATTTCAAGTATTACAAGATTATTTTGTAGTGCTAAATGGTTGTCCACGACGCGACTAATTTCAAGCTACATGACCGTCGACACTGCGATTTATCGAAGAGCTGTGTTACACGAGTTGTTCCCATGTTCGGCGAGGCCGCTTATACTTGCCAATAATTGACAATCTTCATAGAGAATGACAAAAAAATTAGTATTTGCGAACATAATGATGAGTCAGTCTTTTTTTTTTGAGGAAAGGAGTAAATAAATTACTCAAAGAGCAAGGGGGTATTCAGAGTACAAAGTGTTTTGTAGCTCCACGGGGACATCAGCAATCCGGAAAACATCGTCGCTTGATCTAGCTCTTCGGCAAGCATGTGAGCCAGCTTGTTCTGATTTCCTTTAACATGCTGAACTTTTGCAGCGGCGAAGGATTTGAGAGCAGACTTTGATCTCGCTGATGGATGATTACATGGAAGCAGACAGATCGGTTCTCACATCCAGGGGCTAGCTGTTGTGCTAGGAAAGTACAATCAGTTTCGACAACTATAGGCCCTTTGTATAAGCTAGACAGAGAGTTCAGGCCTACTAATAACGCTCTTGCTTCCAGATTTTGGAATCGAAATTACTGTACAGACGACAGATACCGGCCGAACTGTGGAGGCTAAATTTCATGTTTTGACCATTTTCTCAAACCTATTCGCTGATCTTAGTTTAAAAAAATTTCAAGATCTGACCAACCGCCAGGGCCCATGGTGAAAAGGTATAACAGCGGCCGCGGCCCGTGACTCGGCCAGACGCCTCCGGTGGCGGTTTAGCCGGCAGAGGAGACGAGGCAGCAACAACGACAGTGGGTCATAGGGGCGGTGAACCGGATGAGGGGAGGCGACTCGGGGGGCGATTCGGGGGGGGGGGGGGGGGGGGGGGGGGGGGGGGGGGGGGGGGGGGGGGGGGGGGGGGGGGGGGGGGGGGGGGGGGGATTCCGCGGGCGACGTTGCTAGCGGCCCCGCGGCGGAGGCAGATGGCTGGACGGTGGTGCGCCTTGCCCAGGGGTGCGCGCGGCGGAACGCGCCGGCGGGGGCGCGGCTCCTCGCCCCGCCCCTCTCCGGCAGCAGGTTCTGGGCCCTGGAGGGGGTCGACTCCGACTCCGACGACGAGGAGGTAAGTAGCGAGGTAAGTGATGGTGGTGGTGGTTCGCCGAGGCCCCGGGCGGGGTGCTCGGTGGGTGACTTTGTCGCCCGTGCGGAGGAGCTTGGGGGCTCCTTCGTGGCCGGACGCCGGCGTGCCTTCGCTCCTGGTGGGCATGGAGGTCGCCGCCTGGCGCCGCGGATCTGGCGTCCGCCGCGGGGGGTGGATGTGGGCCCTGAGGGTCGTTCGTGCACTCTGGCGGCGATGGGCCGCTGCGAGGTGGCGCCGGCGGGGCCTCCTCTGGCCTCGGCGAGTTCGTCGGAGCTGACAGGGGTCGGCGGCGGCGACGGCGTGGCCGCCCGGGTCGGGGAACCACGGATTGTGGCTAGGGTTTCCGGGGAGAGGACGGACGGGCCCGTTTCCCCGCTGGGCCAGGAGGCGTGGCCCAGCCTCCCAGGAATTGGGCCGGGGGGCCCATTGGCGGCTCAGCCCGCTTCTTCGAGTGGGAGGGTGCAGGGGCTCCCCTCCGTGCTTGGGCCTGTCCAGCCTGGCCCGACGACCTGTCGCGAGCCTGTGCAGCGGCCCGGGCCCAACGTGGAGGTGGCCGCGCGGGCGCCCGCTCCTATTAATAGGTGGCTGTGGGTGCCAAAAGGAACCCTAGATCTGACGCTAGGGTTTCCTGCCTCCCACTCTCAGGTGTGGCGTTTCGGGCACCTTGCTCGTAGCCTTATCCGCTCTGCCCCTCCCCCACCTCTTTCTTGCTCGTTCGCCGCTGTGGTGAAGATGGGCTCCCGTCGCAGCGACAAGCCTCCCATGTCACCCCCGATTCCGGCGGCGGATCGACAGCGCGAGCAAGAGCTTCGGGCGAAGGCACTCTCCAAGGCGTCGGCGAAGGCCGTGGAAGACGGGGGCTGGGGGCCGCCGCCTCCATGGTGGATTGCGGAGCAGGAGCGGAAGCATCAAGAGGAGCGCGAGCGCAAAAAGAAGAAGAAGGAGGAATACCGGCGCCGGGGGCTGGAGCAGAAGAAAGAGCTCAAGAGGAAGGAGTCTCAGCCCCTTCCGGGCGGCGAGCGGAGCGAAGACCCGTTGGCCAAGAAGCAGAAGCACAAGGGGGGTACGGCGCCGCTGCAGCTGGTGGCTGGGCCGGTGGCTTCGAAGGGCTCGGCTGACGCCCCGATCCCAGTGGAGGAGGCCGATGGGCCGGAGTGCTTCAAGTGCGGCAGGGTGGGGCACTACCAAAACACGTGCCAATACAAGCCCCTGTGCGTCGTCTGCCACGAGGAAGGGCACGCGTCGGCATACTGCCCCACGCGGGGTCGGCCCCTGATGCTGCAGATCATGGGCAACGCCATTCCAGGCGAGGGCTTCTTCTGCCTCCCTTTCGTGGAGACGGAGGGCGAGGAGGTCCGGGCCCCGTTGGTGGCGGACGCGGCGATCATCTCGGCGGCGCCGGGCACGCTGTCGATCCCCATCTTGGAGGCGGAGCTCCCTCACCTCTTCGAAGGGGAGTGGGATTGGCAGGTGTCGGCCATCGACGTCGACCAGTTCTCGGTCGTCTTCCCCAACAAGGCCATGCTACGGATGGCGACCCGCAGCGGAAAGCTCTACCTCTCCCTCAACGACATCATGGCAGACATCAAGGAACAGTGCCAGGAGGAACCCAAGGCCGAGATTATGCTGGATGTGTGGGTCAAGTTGTGGGGCGTGCCACCCAAGCACCGCCGTGTGGACCGCCTTATGGTCGGGACGGTGATGATTGGGCGGCCCATGGAGGTGGATCCAGCGTCGCTGCCGGGGCTCGGCCCGGTAAGGATGCGCTTCGCGTGTCGCGCGCCGGCCAAGCTCTAGTGCTACGTTCAAGTTTGGTTCAACAGCGAGGGGTTCACCTTTTGCCTGGAGGCCAAGGAGGGCGAGTTGCAGGGCGCGGCTCCCCCTCCCCCGCCACCAACCAACGTGGACAAGGGTCCGAACGACAAGGACAGGGACCTCGACACGAGCATGGGGGATGACTCCATCGACACCGCCACTTGGGACAAGCTTGGGCTCAAGGACAAGGACCCCCAGGACGCGCTGCCGGCGGCGGGCGCGGCGATGGACCAGGAGGAATGGCAGGTGGTGGTGGGCAGCAACGAGTTGGGCTTCAACCAGTACGGCTCCAACTTGTCCTGCGCTTCGGAGGGCCGCTCGATGCTCATCTCCCCGGTGGCTACGATGGTGGATGAGCCTCGGGCTACCGCGGAGCGCTCTCCCAAGGCACCGTCAGGCCTCGGGGTCGGTGGGACGCGGCTCCACAAGAAGCCGGCGGGCCGCAAGACTCCCTTCATGGCGCCGGCAAGCCCACCCTCGGGCTGTGGGAGCACGCCTGCCCCGCAGCGGCCGGTGGTGATGGCGCTGGCCTCTCCAGGGGGTCCGGTGGGTGGTTCTCCGTCGGTCATCTCTCCTCCCGCTTCTGATGCGCTTCGAGTGGAGGTGGCAAAGGTGGCGCCCGTTTCTACGGCCAAGCGCTCCAAGGCGGTGGTGACGTCCACGGCGACGCAGGAGCGGGCGAGCTCCCGCCCGAAGGGTGCCAAGGGCAACCTGGCTGCCCTCCAACGCGCCCAACTCCTGCAGGCCCAGAAGAACCTGGAAACTGAAGGTAATCCCGTGCCCCGCTTTACGATCTTCGACGATTATTCTGATGAGTGCTTGGGGGGTATCTTAGCGGATAGTGGTGTTAGGATGTCTGACGAGGGGGAAGCGCGCGAAGTTCTTTCTCTTATCCGCGCTAAGGAAATCGCGCAGGCCGCGCTCGCCCAGGCAGCGTTGGCCCGCGTTGCGCTAGTCGCAGAAGAAGCAGGGGCTTCCCTGGTGACTATTGCGCGGCCCGATCAGGAGGACAGAGCAGCAGGGGCTGCGTCGTCCCCCTCCAACCGTCGTCTTGCCAAGACACGGCGCGTGGCCAAAGCGGTGACCGCTCACGGTATCCGCCTCCGCAATCGCATTATCTAATGCGTTACATATTTTGGAATATCCGGGGCTTCGGCCACGCTGGGAGGCGGACCCAGCTAAAAGAGTTCATTCGAAACAAGGCGATCGACGTAGTTGGCTTGCAGGAAACCATCAAGACCGATTTCAATCATCGGGACCTGCTAACTGTTGACCCGCTAGAGCGTTTTGTTTGGCATTGGGTGCCGGCGGTCGGGCACTCGGGAGGCATGTTGCTAGGCATCAACCTAGTTTGCCTCGAGGTGGTGGCATGGGATGCCGGCCGCTTCTTTTTGTCGGCCCACGTGCGCCACCGTGCAACTCTCCGCGAGTGGGAGGTGATTGTGGTTTACGGCCCGGCCGATCACTCACGCTCGCTCGAGTTCTTGGGAGAACTCCAGGCAAAGGTTGCGTCTTTGGGCACGCGAAACCTTCCTTTGCTTGTGGGAGGGGATTTCAACTTAATCCGTTCGGGAGCGGATAAAAACAATGGTATTATTAATTGGACAAGGGTGTCCATGTTTAATAGTGCAATTGCAGCTATGGCCCTTAGGGAAGTGGCTCGCGTGGGGGCACGCTATACCTGGACCAACAAACAACTTACACCGGTGCGGTCGGTTTTGGACAGGGTTTTTATGTCCCCGGAGTGGGAGGCGCTGTTTCCTCTTTGCTCCTTGCACGCCGAAACGAGGATAGGGTCGGACCACGTCCCCCTCATTCTCTCCTGGGGGAGGAAAGGCTAAAACGCAGCCCTCGTTTCTTCTTTGAAACCGCGTGGTTAGAGTCTCCGGACTTTGAGCAAATCTTCCTATCGAATTGGGAGAATTGCGTCGCCCGGATCGGGCGCGTACGCGGGCCGATGGAGTTCTGGATTGCTGCAGGCGCGGGCCTGCGTGCGGCCCTTAAAGGGTGGGGGGATAACCAGGGGCGCGACGATAAGTTGCTTCGCTCGCGTTTGATTGCAGACCTTGCTCAGATGGACGCTGTGGCGGACGTGCAGACCTTCTCGGAGCAAGAATGGGCCCAGCTCTACGCGCTTGAGGCCCAGGTTGAGTCCCTCCTCCGGGCCGAGGAGGAGTACTGGCGTAGACGTGGAGGAATCAAGTGGACGCTCAAGGGTGACGCGAATACCAAGTATTTTCACGCCTATGCAAATGGCCGTCGTCGCAAATGTGCAATCCTGCGCTTGCAATCTGAGCAGGGGCTCATTTTGCGGCAACAGGATATCGTACGGCACATTTACGATTTTTACATCCATCTCATGGGTTCCAGGGAGGAATCCCGTGCCCGTCTTAGGGCGGACGTGTGGGACCCTGCGTTGCGGGTCACGGATGCGGAAAATGAGGGCCTGGGTCTGGCCTTCACCCCGGAAGAGATTGACAAGGCAACGCTGGGCATGAAATCAGACACCGCTCCCGGGCCGGATGGGTGGCCGGTGGCGATGTTCAAACGGTTCTGGCAAGTGCTCAAAGGGCCTATTTTTTTACGTTTGCAATGGTTTTATGCGGGGAACGGTAGATATCTCTCGCCTAAACTTTGGGGTTCTCTCTCTGATCCCCAAAGTTCCGGGCGCGGATCATATTAGGCTCTTTCGTCCTATTGCGTTGATTAATGTCCCGTTTAAAATTTGTGTGAAAGCTTGCTCGACCCGCCTGACTCCGGTAGCTCACCGTATTATTAGTAGGAACCAATCAGCCTTTATTCGGGGGCGCAACATCTTGGAAGGGCCGCTGGCCTTAAATGAGATTGTGCACTCCCTTAAACGTGCTCGCCAGCCCGCGATCCTACTGAAACTGGACTTTGAAAAGGCCTACGACCGTGTGAACTGGGAGTTTCTCCGACAGGTTCTCCTGGACCGAGGATTCTCGTCGGTTTGGGTTCACCGTATGATGCAATTGGTCTCGGGAGGCCAAACGGCGATTGAAGTGAACGGAGAAGTAGGGAACTTCTTTCGCAACAAGCGTGGGCTGCGGCAAGGGGACCCAGCCTCGCCGTTGCTGTTTAATTTTGTGGCCGACGCCTTGGGCGCCATGCTAGACAAAGCCCGTATGGCTGACCACATCAGGGGAGTGGTTGGGCAACCTGATCCCGGGGGGGGGGGGGGGTGTCTCACCTGCAATACGCGGACGACACACTCCTTTTCGAGCCCGACACTCACAGTATTGCAACGGTCAAAGCCATTCTGCTGTGTTTCGAACTCATGTCGGGGCTAAAAATCAACTTTCACAAATGTGAAGTAATGTCCATAGGGATGGACATGGCTGAGAGCCAGCGGGTTGCCAACTTGCTCAATTGCAAACTTGGCCAATTTCCGTTCACATACCTCGGCCTCCCGATCGCGGCGAAGAAGTGTTCGATCGCTGATTGGGAACCTCTCACCTCCAAGGTAGCGGATAGGGTGTGTCCGTGGAGAGGGAGATTTATGTCTTCAGGGGCTAGACTTATCTTAACCAACTCCAGCCTCTCATCCTTACCTATGTTTGCCATGGGTTTGTTCATGTTGGCGGACGGGGTACACATTAAGTTGGATACCCCGCGGTCCCGCTTCTTTTGGGAAGGAGCGGGTCCTAAACGGAAATACCATATGGTTAAATGGCAGGCCGTTTGCAGACCTAAAGCCCAGGGGGGCCTTGGGATCATCAACTCCAAGCTGATGAACATTGCACTCGTGTGCAAATGGATCTGGAAGATGTCTCAGGGTGAGACTGGCCTCTGGATCGACCTTCTCCGTGCGAAATACTTCCCGAATGGGAGTTTCTTTGAGGCGACCCCTCGTGGGTCCCCCTTCTGGAACTCCATTCAAGCCCTTAAACCCTTCTTCGCCAGGGGTGCGAAGTTCGGGGTTAACAACGGACGCTCCACGCGGTTTTGGCTTGACCTTTGGATTGGCCAACAACCCCTTTGGTCCGAATTTCGCCAACTCTACTCCATTGCTGTTGAGCCCAACCAATTGGTTGCTTTGGCCCTTAGCTCATCTCCACCCTACATCAATTTTCGGAGAGAACTAACGGGGCCGGAGATGGCGGAGTGGGATCGCCTTCGGGCGCTGATTGCGGATGTTCCCCTGTCTGACTCCGCGGACATGGTCTCTTGGAGGCTTTCTTGCTCCGGCAAATTTTCTGTCAAGTCCTTATACAGAGAGCTTACCCGCGGCCAGGTTCCTTCGGCTGCCATGGGGCTATGGAAGGCTAAAATCCCTCTAAAGATCAAAGTCTTTTTATGGCAACTTTGCCAAGACCGCCTTCCTACCTCGATCAACCTTGCCAAGCGCAATGGCCCCGCCTCTGGCCCTTGCACTTTGTGTGGGGTGCCGGAAGATGCGGATCACGCCTTCTTCCGGTGCCCTCTGTCGCGTTTCGCTTGGAGTGCGGTCCGCGACGCCGCGGGGGTGGATTGGGACCCCCGCTCCCGTGCCGCGCTGGTGTCTTCCTTGTCTTCGCTTCATGGCCCGTCACGACGGGTCATGTGGACGTGTGCGGCGGCCATGTTATGGGCTATCTGGCATATTCGTAACAAACTTACCATTGAGGGTGTTTTTGAAGGAAATATGCCCTAGAGGCAATAATAAAGTTATTATATATTTCCTTATAATCATGATAAATGTTTATTATTCATGCTAGAATTCTATTAACCGGAAACATAATACATGTGTGAATACATAGACAAACAAAGTGTCACTAGTATGCCTCTACTTGACTAGCTCGTTAATCAAAGATGGTTATGTTTCCTAACCATGAACAATGAGTTGTTATTTGATTAACGAGGTCACATCATTAGTTGAATGATCTGATTGACATGACCCATTCCATTAGCTTAGCACCTGATCGTTTAGTATGTTGCTACTGCTTTCTTCATGACTTATACATGTTCCTATGACTATGAGATTATGCAACTCCTGTTTGCCGGAGGAACACTTTGGGTGCTACCAAACGTCACAACGTAACTGAGTGATTATAAAGGAGCATTACAGGTGTCTCCAAAGGTAGATGTTGGGTTGGCGTATTTCGAGATTAGGATTTGTCACTCCGATTGTCGGAGAGGTATCTCTGGGCCCTCTCGGTAATGCACATCACATAAGCCTTGCAAGCACTGCAACTAATATGTTAGTTGTGAGATGATGTATTACGAAACGAGTAAAGAGACTTGCCGGTAACGAGATTGAACTAGGTATTGGATACCGACGATCGAATCTCGGGCAAGTAACATACCGATGACAAAGGGAACAACGTATGTTTTTATGCGTCTGACCGATAAACATCTTTGTAGAATATGTGGGAGCCAATATGAGCATCCAGGTTCCGCTATTGGTTATTGACTGGAGACGTGTCTCGGTCATGTCTACATAGTTCTCGAACCCGTAGGGTCCGCATGCTTAAAGTTTCGATGATGGTTATATTATGAGTTTATGAGTTTTGATGTACCGAAGGTTGTTCGGAGTCCCGGATGTGATCACGGACATGACGAGGAGTCTCGAAATGGTTGAGACATGAAGATTGATATATTGGAAGCCCATATTTGGATATCGAAAGTGTTCCGGGTGAAATCAGGATTTTACCGGAGTACCGAGGGGTTACCGGAACCCCCCGGGGGCTTAATGGGCCATAGTGGGCCTTAGTGGAAAGGAGAAAGGGGCAGCCCAAGGTGGCTGCGCCACTTCCCCCTCCCCTAGTCCTATTAGGACTAGGAGAAGGTGGCCGGCCCCCCTCTCTCTTTCCCCCCTTGGGAATCCTAGTTGGAATAGGATTGGGGGGGGGAGTCCTACTCCCGGAAGGAGTAGGACTCCTCCTGCGCCTCTCTCCCTGGCCGGCGCCCCCCTCCCCCCTTGGCTCCTTTATATACTGAGGTAGAGGCACCCTAGAACACACAAGTTGATCCACGTGATCTATTCCTTAGCCGTGTGCGGTGCCCCCTGCCACCATATTCCTCGATAATACTGTAGCGGAGTTTAGGCGAAGCCCTGCTGCTATAGATCATCAAGATCGTCACCACGCCGTCGTGCTGACGAAACTCTTCCCCGACACTTTACTGGATCGGAGTCCGGGGATCGTCATCGAGCTGAACGTGTGCTCGAACTCGGAGGTGCCGTAGTTTCGGTGCTTGATCGGTTGGATCGTGAAGATGTACGACTACTTCCTCTACGTCGTGTCAGCGCTTCCGCAGTCGGTCTGCATTGGGTACGTAGACAGCACTCTCCCCCTCATTGCTATGCATCACATGATCTTGCGCGTGCGTAGGAAAATTTTCGAAATTACTACGAAACCCAACAGTGGCATCCGAGCCTAGGTTATTTATGTTGATGTTATATGCACGAGTAGAACACAAGTGAGTTGTGGACGATACAAGTCATACTGCCTACCAGCATGTCATACTTTGGTTCTGCGGCATTGTTGGACGAGACGACCCGGACCAACATTACGCGTACGCTTACGCGAGACCGGTTCCCCCGACGTGCTTTGCACATAGGTGGCTTGCGGGCGACTGTCTCTCCAACTTTAGTTGAACCGAGTATGGCTACGCCCGGTCCTTGCGAAGGTTAAAACGGAGTCTATTTGACAAACTATCGTTGTGGTTTTGATGCGTAGGTGAGATTGGTTCTTACTTAAGCCCGTAGCAGCCACGTAAAACATGCAACAACAAAGTGGAGGACGTCTAACTTGTTTTTGCAGGGCATGTTGTGATGTGATATGGTCAAGGCATGATGCTGAATTCTATTGTATGAGATGATCATGTTTTGTAACCGAGTTATCGGCAACTGGCAGGAGCCATATGGTTGTCGCTTTATTGTATGCAATGCAATCGCGATGTAATGCTTTACTTTATTACTAAACGGTAGTGATAGTCGTGGAAGCATAAGATTGGCGAGACGACAACGATGCGACGATGGAGATCAAGGTGTCGCGCCGGTGACGATGGTGATCATGACGGTGCTTCGGAGATGGAGATCACAAGCACAAGATGATGATGGCCATATCATATCACTTATATTGATTGCATGTGATGTTTATCTTTTTATGCATCTTATCTTGCTTTGATTGATGGTAGCATTATAAGATGATCTCTCACTAAATTATCAAGAAGTGTTCTCCCTGAGTATGCACCGTTGCCAAAGTTCGTCGTGCCCAGACACCACGTGATGATCGGGTGTGATAAGCTCTACGTCCATCTACAACGGGTGCAAGCCAGTTTTGCACAAGCAGAATACTCAGGTTAAACTTGATGAGCCTAGCATATGCAGATATGGCCTCGGAACACGGAGACCGAAAGGTCGAGCGTGAATCATATAGTAGATATGATCAACATAAACGATGTTCACCATTGAAAACTACTCCATCTCACGTGATGATCGGTCATGGATTAGTTGATTTGGATCACGTAATCACTTAGAAGATTAGAGGGATGTCTATCTAAGTGGGAGTTCTTAAGTAATATGATTAATTGAACTTAAATTTATCATGAACTTAGTAACTGATAGTATCTTGCTTGTTTATGTTGATTGTAGATAGATGGCTCGTGCTGTTGTTCCGTTGAATTTTAATGCGTTCCTTGAGAAAGCAAAGTTGAAAGATGATGGTAGCAATTACACGGACTGGGTCCGTAACTTGAGGATTATCCTCATTGCTGCTCAGAAGAATTACGTCCTGGAAGCACCGCTGGGTGCCAGGCCTGCTGCTGGAGCAACACCAGATGTTATGAACGTCTGGCAGAGCAAAGCTGATGACTACTCGATAGTTCAGTGCGCCATGCTTTACGGCTTAGAATCGGGACTTCAACGACGTTTTGAACGTCATGGAGCATATGAGATGTTCCAGGAGTTGAAGTTAATATTTCAAGCAAATGCCCGGATTGAGAGATATGAAGTCTCCAATAAGTTCTATAGCTGCAAGATGGAGGAGAACAGTTCTGTCAGTGAGCATATACTCAAAATGTCTGGGTATAATAATCACTTGATTCAATTGGGAGTTAATCTTCCGGATGATTGCGTCATTGACAGAATTCTCCAATCACTGCCACCAAGCTACAAGAGCTTCGTGATGAACTATAATATGCAAGGGATGAACAAGACTATTCCCGAGCTCTTCGCAATGCTGAAAGCTGCGGAGGTAGAAATCAAGAAGGAGCATCAAGTGTTGATGGTTAACAAGACCACTAGTTTCAAGAAAAAGGGCAAAGGGAAGAAGAAGGGGAACTTCAAAAAAAAAACGGCAAGCAAGTTGCTACTCAAGAGAAGAAACCCAAGTCTGGACCTAAGCCTGAAACTGAGTGCTTCTACTGCAAGCAGACTGGTCACTGGAAGCGGAACTGCCCCAAGTATTTGGCGGATAAGAAGGATGGCAAGGTGAACAAAGGTATATGTAATATACATGTTATTGATGTGTACCTTACTAGAGCTCGCAGTAGCACCTGGGTATTTGATACTGGTTCTGTTGCTAATATTTGCAACTCGAAACAGGGACTACGGAATAAGCGGGCACTGGCAAAGGACGAGGTGACGATGCGCGTGGGAAACGGTTCCAAAGTCGATGTGATCGCGGTCGGCACGCTACCTCTACATCTACCTTCGGGATTAATATTAGACCTAAATAATTGTTATTTGGTGCCAGCGTTGAGCATGAACATTATATCTGGATCTTGTTTAATGCGAGACGGTTATTCATTTAAATCAGAGAATAATGGTTGTTCTATTTATATGAGTAATATCTTTTATGGTCATGCACCCTTGAAGAGTGGTCTATTCTTATTGAATCTCGATAGTAGTAATACACATATTCATAATGTTGAAGCCAAAAGATGCAGAGTTGATAATGAAAGTGCAACTTATTTGTGGCACTGTCGTTTAGGTCATATCGGTATAAAGCGCATGAAGAAACTCCATACTGATGGACTTTTGGAACCACTTGATTATGAATCACTTGGTACTTGCGAACCGTGCCTCATGGGCAAGATGACTAAAACACCGTTCTCCGGTACTATGGAGAGAGCAATAGATTTGTTGGAAATCATACATACCGATGTGTGTGGTCCGATGAATATTGAGGCTCGTGGCGGATATCGTTATTTTCTCACCTTCACAGATGATTTGAGCAGATATGGGTATATCTACTTAATGAAACATAAATCTGAAACATTTGAAAAGTTTAAAGAATTTCAGAGTGAAGTTGAAAATCATCGTAACAAGAAAATAAAGTTTCTACGATCTGATCGTGGTGGAGAATATTTGAGTTACGAGTTTGGTGTACATTTGAAAAACTGTGGAATAGTTTCGCAACTCACGCCACCCGGAACACCACAGCGTAATGGTGTGTCCGAACATCGTAATCGTACTTTACTAGATATGGTGCGATCTATGATGTCTCTTACTGATTTACCGCTATCGTTTTGGGGTTATGCTCTAGAGACGGCTGCATTCACGTTAAATAGGGCACCATCAAAATCCGTTGAGACGACGCCTTATGAACTGTGGTTTGGCAAGAAACCAAAGTTGTCGTTTCTTAAAGTTTGGGGCTGCGATGCTTATGTGAAAAAACTTCAACCTGATAAGCTCGAATCCAAATCGGAGAAATGTGTCTTCATAGGATACCCAAAGGAAACTGTTGGGTACACCTTCTATCACAGATCCGAAGGCAAGACATTCGTTGCTAAGAATGGATCCTTTCTAGAGGAGTTTCTCTCGAAAGAAGTGAGTGGGAGGAAAGTAGAACTTGACGAGGTAACTGTACCTGCTCCCTTACTGGAAAGTAGTTCATCACAGAAAACTGTTTCAGTGACACCTACACCAGTTAGTGAGGAAGCCAATGATAATGATCATGAAACTTCAGATCAAGATACTACTGAACCTCGTAGATCAACCAGAGTAAGATCCGCGCCAGAGTGGTACGGTAATCCTGTTCTGGAAGTCATGATACTAGATCATGATGAACCTACGAACTATGAAGAAGCGATGGTGAGCCCAGATTCCGCAAAGTGGCTTGAAGCCATGAAATCTGAGATGGGATCCATATATGAGAACAAAGTATGGACTTTGGTTGACTTGCCCGATGATCGGCAAGCAATTGAGAATAAATGGATCTTTAAGAAGAAGACTGACGCTGATGGTAATGCTACTGTCTACAAAGCTCGACTTGTCGCAAAAGGTTTTCGGCAAGTTCAAGGGATTGACTAGGATGAGACCTTCTCACCCGTAGCGATGCTTAAGTCCGTCCGAATCATGTTAGCGATAGCCGCATTTTATGATTATGAAATTTGGCAGATGGATGTCAAAACTGCATTCCTGAATGGATTTCTGGAAGAAGAGTTGTATATGATGCAACCGGAAGGTTTTGTCGATCTAAAGGGAGCTAACAAAGTGTGCAAGCTCCAGCGATCCATTTATGGACTGGTGCAAGCCTCTCAGAGTTGGAATAAACGTTTTGATAGTGTGATCAAAGCATTTGGTTTTATACAGACTTTCGGAGAAGCCTGTATTTACAAGAAAGTGAGTGGGAGCTCTGTAGCATTTCTGATATTATATGTGGATGACATATTGTTGATTGGAAATGATATAGAATTTCTGGATAGCATAAAGGGATACTTGAATAAAAGTTTTTCAATGAAAGACCTCGGTGAAGCTGCTTACATATTAGGCATTAAGATCTATAGAGATAGATCAAGACGCTTAATTGGACTTTCACAAAGCACATACCTTGACAAAATTTTGAAGAAGTTCAAAATGGATCAAGCAAAGAAAGGGTTCTTGCCTGTGTTACAAGGTGTGAAGTTGAGTAAGACTCAATGCCCGACCACTGCAGAAGATAGAGAGAATATGAAAGATATTCCCTATGCATCAGCCATAGGATCTATCATGTATGCAATGCTGTGTACCAGACCTGATGTGTGCCTTGCTATAAGTTTAGCAGGGAGGTACCAAAGTAATCCAGGAGTGGATCACTGGACAGCGGTCAAGAACATCCTTAGATACCTAAAAAGGACTAAGGATATGTTTCTCGTATATGGAGGTGACAAAGAGCTCACCGTAAAAGGTTACGTTGATGCAAGCTTTGACACTGATCCGGACGATTCTAAATCGCAAACCGGATACGTGTTTACATTAAACGGTGGAGCTGTCAGTTGGTGCAGTTCTAAACAAAGCGTCGTAGCGGGATCTACATGTGAAGCGGAGTACATAGCTGCTTCGGAAGCAGCGAACGAAGGAGTCTGGATGAAGGAGTTCATATCCGATCTAGGTGTCATACCTAGTGCATCGGGTCCAATGAAAATCTTTTGTGACAATACTGGTGCAATTGCCTTGGCAAAGGAATCCAGATTTCACAAAAGGACCAAACAAATCAAGAGACGCTTCAATTCCATCTGGGATCTAGTCCAGGTGGGAGACATAGAGATTTGCAAGATACATACGGATCTGAATGTTGCAGACCCGTTGACTAAGCCTCTTCCACGAGCAAAACATGATCAGCACCAAGGCTCCATGGGTGTTAGAATCATTACAGTGTAATCTAGATTATTGACTCTAGTGCAAGTGGGAGACTGAAGGAAATATGCCCTAGAGGCAATAATAAAGTTATTATATATTTCCTTATAATCATGATAAATGTTTATTATTCATGCTAGAATTGTATTAACCGGAAACATAATACATGTGTGAATACATAGACCAAACAAAGTGTCACTAGTATGCCTCTACTTGACTAGCTCGTTAATCAAAGATGGTTATGTTTCCTAACCATGAACAATGAGTTGTTATTTGATTAACGAGGTCACATCATTAGTTGAATGATCTGATTGACATGACCCATTCCATTAGCTTAGCACCAGATCGTTTAGTATGTTGCTACTGCTTTCTTCATGACTTATACATGTTCCTATGACTATGAGATTATGCAACTCCCGTTTGCCGGAGGAACACTTTGGGTGCTACCAAACGTCACAACGTAACTGAGTGATTATAAAGGAGCATTACAGGTGTCTCCAAAGGTAGATGTTGGGTTGGCATATTTCGAGATTAGGATTTGTCACTCCGATTGTCGGAGAGGTATCTCAGGGCCCTCTCGGTAATGCACATCACATAAGCCTTGCAAGCACTGCAACTAATATGTTAGTTGTGAGATGATGTATTACGGAACGAGTAAAGAGACTTGCCGGTAACGAGATTGAACTAGGTATTGGATACCGACGATCGAATCTCGGGCAAGTAACATACCGATGACAAAGGGAACAACGTATGTTGTTATGCGGTCTGACCGATAAAGATCTTCGTAGAATATGTAGGAGCCAATATGGGCATCCAGGTCCCGCTATTGGTTATTGACCGGAGACGTGTCTCGGTCATGTCTACATTGTTCTCGAACCCGTAGGGTCCGCACGCTTAAGGTTACGATGACAGTTACATTATGAGTTTATGCATTTTGATGTACCGAAGGTTGTTCGGAGTCTCGGATGTGATCACGGACATGACGAGGAGTCTCGAAATGGTCGAGACGTAAAGATTGATATATTGGAAGCCTATGTTTGGACATCGGAAGTGTTCCGGATGAAATCGGGATTTTACCGGGTTACCGGGAGGTTACCGGAACCCCCCGAGAGCCATATGGGCCTTCATGGGCCTTAGTGGAAAGGAGAAAGGGGCAGCCCAAGGTGGCTGCGCCACTTCCCCCTCCCCTAGTCCTATTAGGACTAGGAGAAGGTGGCCGGCCCCCTCTCTCTCTTTCCCCCCTTGGGAATCCTAGTTGGAATAGGATTGGGGGGGGGAGTCCTACTCCCGAAAGGAGTAGGACTCCTCCTGCGCCTCTCTCCCTGGCCGGCGCCCCCCTCCCCCCTTGGCTCCTTTATATACTGAGGTAGAGGCACCCTAGAACACACAAGTTGATCCACGTGATCTATTCCTTAGCCGTGTGCGGTGCCCCCTGCCACCATATTCCTCGATAATACTGTAGCGGAGTTTAGGCGAAGCCCTGCTGCTGTAGATCATCAAGATCGTCACCACGCCGTCGTGCTGACGGAACTCTTCCCCGACACTTTGCTGGATCGGAGTCCGGGGATCGTCATCGAGCTGAACGTGTGCTCGAACTCGGAGGTGCCGTAGTTTCGGTGCTTGATCGGTTGGATCGTGAAGATGTACGACTACTTCCTCTACGTCGTGTCAGCGCTTCCGCAGTCGGTCTGCGTTGGGTACGTAGACAGCACTCTCCCCCTCATTGCTATGCATCACATGATCTTGCGTGTGCGTAGGAATTTTTTTGAAATTACTACGAAACCCAACAGTTTTTCCCTCGCACCCTGCTGACGTTATCTTCAAATGCATCGTGTTCTTGCAGCAATGGACACCGCTGGGAAGGCAACAGGACTCTGATCTTCATCGTCATGCGATTAACCGCCTCCGCTCTGTCTACGCCGAGTCCCGCGCCCCGTCGTCCGTGCCGTCTGCTGGCTCATAGGGATGGGCAGCCCCCTTTTGGTTCTACTTTCAGCCGAGCCTGCGTGCTCGTTTCGCTAGGCCGGTCGCGCCCTGTATCGTACTTATTTCTGTCTCCGGTTTAGTTTGCTCTCCTGGACTTTTTCGCTTTTGGTTTTTTGCAAAGTGTGGGGTATGTGGTTGTGCTACGCTGCCTATGTTGAGGGCTTTATTAATTTAAAGCCGGATGCCCCTGGCATCTTTGTTCTAAAAAAAGGTATAACAACCTACCGCCAAGGTCCCTGCCGATAGGGTTGCATGCCCTACCGTAAAATCCTCCTAAGTATTGAACACAGTGCATGCCCATGCCTACCGCCAAGCATCTTAGCGGTAGGGTTGTACATACTACCGCCAATCTGTTTGGCGGAAGCAGGTTGTTACACCCTACCGCCATGGACAAAAGACTCAGATCTTGAATTTTTTTTAAATTACTCCCTCCGTTTCTTTTTAGTCTGCATATAAGGTTTGGTCAAAGTCGAGTTTTGTAAAGTTTGACTAACTTTATATTAAAAAATATAAACATTGACAATATGAAATCAATATTATCAGATGCATCATAAAATTGTATTTTCATACTATATAGTTTTAATATTGTAGATGCTCATATTTTTTATATAAATTTGGTCAAACTTTGTGTAGTTTGACTTTAACCAAATCTTATATGCGGAGTAAAAAAAACCAAAGGAGTAGGATCAGATCTCGAATAAGTTTCAGAAGAGGGCTAAAACATAAAAAATTACCAAGTGTGAACGACCAGAGGATTCATGTTTGGACTACACATGGATGGCTGGATGCCTTGCATCATCTGCAAATCGTTCAGAATGTGTCATCCATGTAGCAGCGCTTTTTTGGAATCAAACCAAACCAGCTCGTGTGAACCCGGGAGGCCACTGCGGTTTAATCGTTAGATAGTACTACTCCCTCCTTCCATCTATATAGGACCTAATGTGTTTTTCGAGACTAACTTTGATCAAGTGTTAGAGCAATAATATATGACATGCAAGTTACACAAAGCATATCATCAACGAGAATGCTAAATTTCTGCCGACTGACAGTTTGCATCAGATCCGAACGATCTGGATCTCGTTCATTCCGAATCGAACGACAGTTAACAACAGCTTCGAAGCGAGAAAAAGAAAGGGAGCGAGGAAAGAAAGGGGCGTGGACGAGAATCGAACCCCCGACGTCCTGTAGGCACGTCACCGCACTAACCATCTCACCCGGACATCGTAGTTGTTAGAACTGCGAAATCTCTTAATTTAATGCGTAGTGGATCTTTTTTTGAGATTTAAAATCTGAAGAAGTTGCTAATGTGATGGCGCATTTAGTGGAAAGACTTCCTAAAACGTTGATGTCCGTGATTTTCTCTCTGGATTGGATCCATCATGATTTTTTCTGTGCGCTAGATCTATCGGTAGACCCTATTTACAGGGATTTTTTAGTCAAGAAAATTGATTCTCAATATAGGATTCGAACCCACAGCAAGCAGCTTACGTGAAACACTTACTAGCCAGCTCAATTAGACTAATTGTTGTGTAAAAGGAAGCACGTTGCACTCTTTTGACCATTCCATGATGTTTTCTTTTTCTCTTTTCTTTGAGGAATCTCCATCACTCTCTCGTCCCCCTATTTCTTTCTTATTTGTATTTATCTTTACGTAAACACGCGATGACGAGGATTCATAGGAAATAATCTTAGATTGAGAAAAAAAATGTTCAATCAATGATCTGATTTCTGAAAACGATACTTTAGTGTGCACTTGATTTGAGAGGGATTGAGTAGATTAGGAATCTCCAACGTCCGTCCTCCCGCATCTAACTTTTGAAGAATGGACAAGATGCACCATCCCACAACATGGTTATTATGTAGTTACCGGGCTAGATGTACTATAGTTACCAACATGGTTACTATGTAGTTATCGGCCTAGATGTACTATAGTTATCAACATGGTTATTTTGTAGTTACCGGGCAAGATCTACTATAGTTATCGGGCAATATCTACTATAGTTATCAACATGCTTACTATGCAGTTATCGGGCTAGATGTACTATAGTTATCAACATGGTTAATTTTTGTAGGTATCAGGCTACATATGGTATAATACACCCTGATAGCTTATGCGTAAATAGCATGATATTTTACATACCACAGACATGATAACTCATGCGCAAACATCATGATAACTTTGACAGGGAGAAAAAGTTGAAGACATCACCCGATAACTTCTACGTAATTAGCATGATAATTTATACAACATAAACCTGATAACTCATGCGCAAATACCGTGATAACTTTGACCCAGGGGAGGAGGTGTTTAAAAACATCACCGACAACTTCTGTCAAATAGCATGGTACAGTATGCACCGTATATGTGATAACTTACGCATAAATACCACATTAACTTACGGTCCTGGGTGTTGGGAGGGGATGAAGTTGTTTGAAAACATAACCCATCCTTATAACTTCCATATAAATACCATGATAATATACGCACCGTAAACTTGATAAATCATGTGCAAACACCCGTGATAACTTTGATGGCGGGGGGAGGCAATTGTTTGAAAACATAACCTTGATAACTTATGCGTAAATAATATGGTAATATACGGACCGCGGGCATGGTAACTCACGCACAAACACCGCGTTGTCCAAAAAAATAGCTGTTGAAAATGTACCACGGTTACTCATGTGTAAATAGCATGATAATAGACACACATCAGATCTGATAACTTACTTAGCCCGGGCCTGATAACTATTTGCATGAAAAAAGTCTGTCAAAACATATCAACATGATATCTAGTTTCGAAGGTCTCACCGTGATAGATACTTTATGTGAAATCGACTTTTTGATTGGACCGACGATTTAAGCTATAAAACATTTTGAAGTTTTGAACAAGGAGAACTAGGATGACATGAAAAATTTCTTCTAATGCATGCACGCATGTGCTTGTGAATAGAAGGTTGGAGAAACTTTTTCATGCCCTGGTAATTTCTGTGTAAACAACATGATAACTTAGACACCACAGATATGATAAATTGTGTAGAACACGTGGTAACTTCTGACCCCAAAAAAAATCGTTGAAACATATCAACATGGAATCTAGTTTCGAAGATCTCGTCGCTACCAATCTTTTACGTGAAAACAGTTTTTTAATCGGAGCGAAGGTTTGTGCTACAAAACATTTTGAATTTTCGCATTGGGAAGAATCTTTGATGACATCATCATTTTTGTTTTTTCTGCATGTATATGATTAACAACTCTAATTAACTGCTAGTGGAGTGGACACGCACAGAAAAAAAATAAGATGAAGATGCATGCATGCAAGCTAGAACGACGCAGCGAGACGAACGGGAGGATCGATCGAAGGTCGTCCGGATCTGTTGCTGGTGGTTAGCACAGTCCTATCATCAAATTCTTACGTCAAAGAAGCTTTCATTGATATAATTTTCACACTATAAATCTTATGTATTATTAATCTTATCAATAATCAAAGGCAGTCTAGAAAAAACGCATTAGTTCGGAGGGAGTACCTCACACGTCGCGGTATTCAAAATAAATCTTGAGCGCAGCACACGATCCGACCCTTTCCCCCATGAAAACGCAAGGGATCAGGTCCTTGCGCCGGGACCGGGCACGCGTCGGCCGAGCACTGGCGCCCCACAAGTTCGGGGGAGAGGGCGTACGACCAGGGGAGGGACTGCGGTGCCGACCGGACCGTCGCAGTCGCCACCGTCCAGCCGGGCAAACGCAGACGCGCCAGAGGCCTCTCTCGTCCCGATCGGAGGGGAGGGGACGATGACCCCGTCGTCGCCTTCCGCACGTGTCCTGCGGCTGCGCCTACGGCTCAAGGGCCACACGGGCCGTCGCCGCACGGGATCGCTCCCAGGCCCAGGCGGTCAAGGCCCTGACCAGCACCCGGTGGCCCCAAAGCTGCCACGTCAGCCCAGCGGATAGGGACGGCCATAGTGCCCCTCGCTTTGGTTCGTATCGGCGCTGCTCGCGAGATATCGTCTCTTTTTCGTTCCAGAGCCATGGACGTGTAAAGACGACTCTGAATTAACCGTTTTATACATTTTACCGGGTTTTCCTTGCCTTAAATTTAAGCTTGATCTCATTCACTACACGACTAAGAGCATCTATAGCCGAATCTCTTAAACCCTCCTTATACGTTCGGGCGGGCCATCCGGTCATTGACCGGTCACGTTTTTTCGACCTAGACAGACGTCTAAATGGACCTCAAAAGTCCGAGCTGACCGGCACCTTCATATCTAGGCCAAATATGAGGCGGATATGGACGCGCCGGGCACGCCCGCTACGTCGGCCCCGGCACATGCTGGCCCATCCAACCACACTTATATTCCTTCTCATCCGCTCACCGGAGCAAACCCTAGCCACTTCACTCCATTCCCCTTCGTCACCCGAGCTCACCTCCGGCGGTTTTTCGGTCTTCTCCGCCATGGCAGGCAGCGGATCAGACTCCGGCCAGTTTGGATCCATCGACTGGGGTGTCATCCCGTGTGGGTTGGAGAAGGCAATGGCAGTCCGCATTGCACTCCGTCGCTCCCGAGAGGACAGTGCCCGGCCGACGGACGGACCCGTCCGCCGCGACGTCATAGCATCGGCTCATGGGGGCGCTCGGGTCCTTTGGCGCTGGATCCTCGTGGTCCCGGCAGGAACACCTCTCCTTCCCCATCACCGGTCGGGCAGAGTATACTTCCCTGGGAACGGGCGGCACACCGTGGGAAGGAGAGGATAAGGACCACCAAGGTCCGCATCGCGGCGGAAATGGCGGCGGCATGGGCGGCCGTAGAGGAGGAAGCCATCTGCGCTCGCATTATGAAGAAACGGCAGCGGAGGAATACGCGCGCCCTCGCCCAAGAGTAGAATCGGCCGGTCCGTGCCATGGCCGGACTGCCACCGAAGGAGGACAACAACGACGAGGATAGCTCCGACGACGAGCAGACCCGGCTCGATCCATACTGAATCTTCGATTGGTACTTTCGTGAGAAGGACGGTAAGGGTGCCGGGAAGGGCAAGGGCAGCCTGGATGAACTCTACCATAGCCAAACATGCCAAATTTTGGTAGTCCAATCACATGTGTTAGTGTAGTATGATGGAGTAGCCGGATGATGCGTGTGCGTCGACATAGTTGCATGAGTTTGTATGGGTTTAAAAAATTAGAGAGAAGAATTCATCGCGTTTGGCGATACGGAGCCGCCGCCAAGCCCTAAAACCTCTCGGGAGGGCTGATCTGGAGTCCGTTCGGGGCTCCGGAGAGGGGAATCCGTCGCCATCGTCATCATCAACCATCCTCCATCACCAATTTCATGATGCTCACCGTCATGCGTGAGTAATTCCATTGTAGGCTTACTGGACGGTGATGGGTTGGATGAGATCTATCATGTAATCGAGTTAGTTTTGTTAGGGTTTGATCCCTAGTATCCACTATGTTCTGAGATTGATGTTGCTATGACTTTGCTATGCTTAATGCTTGTCACTAGGGCCCGAGTGCCATGATTTCAGATCTGAACCTATTATGTTTTCATCAATATATGAGAGTTCTTGATCCTATCTTGCAAGTCTATAGTCACCTATTATGTGTTATGATCCGTTAACCCCGAAGTGACAATAATCGAGATACTTACCGGTGATGACCGTAGTTTGAGGAGTTCATGTATTTAGTATGTGTTAATGCTTTGTTCCGGTACTCTATTAAAAGGAGACCTTAATATCCCTTAGTTTCCGTAAGGACCCCGCTGCCACGGGAGGGTAGGACAAAAGATGTCATGCAGGTTCTTTTCCATAAGCATGTATGACTATATTCGGAATACATGCCTACATTATATCAATGAACTGGAGCTAGTTCTGTGTCACCCTAGGTTATAACTGTTACATGATGAACCGCATCCGACATAATTCTCTATCACCGATCCATTGCCTACGAGTTTTCCATATATTGTTCTCTGCTTATTTACTTTCCCGTTGCTATTGCTATCATCACTACAAAATACCAAAAACATTACTTTTACTACCGTTACCTTTTGCTACCGTTATCACTACTATCATATTACTTTGCTACTAAACACTTTGCTGCAGATATTAAGTTTTCAGGTGTGGTTGAATTGACAACTCAGCTGCTAATACTTGAGAGTATTCTTTGGCTCCCCTTGTGTCGAATCAATAAATTTGGGTTGAATACTCTATCCTCGAAAACTATTGTGATCCTCTGTACTTGTGGGTTATCAAGACCATTTTCTGGCGCCGTTGCCGGGGAGCATAGCTCTATTCTTTGAGTCACTTGGGATATATATCTTCTTATCATTATGAAGAACTTGAAAGATCCAAGAACTAGGATTTATCCCTCAACTACGAGGGGAGGTAAGGAACTGCAATCTAGCTCTGCACTTGATTCACTTTCTGTTTTGAGTAAGCTTGCGACACCTACACCTGCTTCTGCTATTCGTTCTGATATGTCACATGTTATTGATGATGCCACTTCTGATATGCATGATACTTATGATAAAACTAATTCTATGATTGATACTACTGTGCCACTTGGTAAATTTCTTGATGAACAACTTGCTAGGGCTAGAGAGATTAAAAATATTGAAAGTGATGATACTGATGAAAGTGATGATGAAGAATCACTTGTTATTCCTAAGGTTATGCTTTTGATCAAGAAGCTTCTTTAGCTATTTTAGCTTGCAAAGATAGATATGAACTCAAAAGGTTATTAGCTAAATGGAATAAGCAATCTCTAAATGCTAGAATGAAACATGACCCTGCTTTTGCTACTTCACCTATCTGTGTTACTTATAAGGATTATGAATTCTCTGGTGATCCTGATATCATTACTTTGGTTGAATCTGACCCTTTTCATGGTTATGAATCTGAAACTGTTGTGGCACATCTTACTAAATTAAACGATATAGCCATCCTGTTCACTAATGATGAGAGAACTCGTTACTTTCATATCCTTAAAATATTTCCGTTCTCATTAAAGGGTGATGCTAAGATATGGTTTAATTCTCTTGATCCTGGTTGTGTGCGTAGTCCCCGGGATATGATTTATTACTTCTCTGCTTGAAAATTGAAGAAGAGAGTCTCCCACAAGCTTGGGGGAGGCTTCTCCAATTACTTAATGCTTTACCTAATCATCCTCTTAAGAAAAATTGAATACTTGATAACTTTTATAATGGACTAACCGATGCCTCCAGATATTACCTGGATAGTTGTGCTGGTTCTGTTTTCAGGGAAAGAACACCGGATGAAGCTGAAATTCTATTGAATAATATGTTGACAAATGAAAATAATTGGACACCTCTGGAGCCAATTCATGAGCCTATTCCTAAACCCACTCCGAAGAAGAGGGGTATTCTATTTCTCAGTCCTGAAGATATGCAAGAGGCAAAGAAATCTATGAAAGAAAAAGGTATTAAAGCTGAAGATGTTAAGAATTTACCTCCTATTGAAGAAATACATGGTCTTAATTTACCGCCTGTTGAAGAAACATATGATCTTAATCCTTTACCTATTGAAGAAACTCATGGTCTTGATAACCTGACACAGGTAGTAAAGGTAAATTCTCTCTATAGATATGATAAAGCTGAAATCCCATTTACTAAGTTTGCTAGCCCATGCTTAGATGAGTTTGATAGATTTATGGCTAAGCAAGAAGATTTTAATGCTTATTTTGGTAGACAATTGAAATACAATTCACATATGCTTGAACACTTGGGTGATTATATGGCTAATGTTAAAGGTGAACTTAAAATTATTAGTAAACATGCTTCTATAGTTACCACTCAAGTAGAACAAGTACTTAAAGCTCAAAATGATTTGCTTAATGAATTGAATAGTAAAGATAATGATAATGCTGTTAGAGTTATGGCTAGAGGTGGTAGAATGACTCAGGAACCTTTGTATCCTGAAGGCCATCCTAAGAGAATTGAGCAAGATTCTCAGAGAAATAATATAGATGCACCTAATTCTTCTAAAAAGAAGAAAAGGAAAAATGATAGGACTTTGCATGCTTCTAGTGATCCTATTGTTGAAACACCTAAGAATCCAAATGATATTTCTATTTCTGATGCTGAAACATAATCTGGTAATGAACCTGAAACTAGTGATAATGTTAATAATAATGTTCATGATGATGCTCAACCTAGTAATGATAATGATGTAGAAATTGAACCTGCTGTTGATCTTGATAACCCACAATCAAAGAATCAACGTTATGATAAGAAAGGCTTGAAGGAAATATGCCCTAGAGGCAATAGTAAAGTTATTATTTATTTCCTTATATCATGATAAATGTTTATTATTCATGCTAGAATTGTATTAACCGGAAACATAATACATGTGTGAATACATAGACAAACAGAGTGTCACTAGTATGCCTCTACTTGACTAGCTCGTTGATCAAAGATGGTTATGTTTCCTAACCATAGACATGAGTTGTGATTTGATTAACGGGATCACATCATTAGGAGAATGATGTGATTGACTTGACCTATTCCGTTAGCATAGCACTTGATCGTTTAGTTTGTTGCTATTACTTTCTTCATAACTTATACATGTTCCTATGACTATGAAATAATGCAACTCCCGTTTATCAGAGGAACACTTTGTGTGCTACCAAACATCACAACATAACTGGGTGATTATAAAGGTGCTCTACAGGTGTCTCCGGAGGTACTTGTTGGGTTGGCGTATTTCGAGATTAGGATTTGTCACTCCGATTGTCGGAGAGGTATCTCCGGGCCCTCTCGGTAATGCACATCACTTAAGCCTTGCAAGCATTGCAACTAATAAGTTAGTTGCGGGATGATGTATTACAGAACGAGTAAAAGAGACTTGCCGGTAACGAGATTGAACTAGGTATTGAGATACCGACGATCGAATCTCGGGCAAGTAACATACCGATGACAAAGGGAACAATGTATGTTGTTATGCGGTCTGACCGATAAAGATCTTCATAGAATATGTGGGAGCCAATATGAGCATCCAGGTTCCGCTATTGGTTATTGACCGGAGACGTGTCTCGGTCATGTCTACATTGTTCTCGAACCCGTAGGGTCCGCACGCTTAAGGTTTCGATGACAGTTATATTATGAGTTTATGAGTTTTGATGTAACGAAGGAGTTAGGAGTCCCAGATGAGATCAGGGACATGACGAGGAGTCTCGAAATGGTCGAGACGTAAAGATCGATATATTGGACGACTATATTTGGACATCGGAAAGGTTCCGAGTGATTCGGGTATTTTTCGGAGTACCGGAGAGTTACGGGAATTCGCCGGGGAGTATATGGGCCTTATTGGGCCATACGGGAATAGAGGAGAGAGGCCAAAAGGAAGGACGCGTGCCCCCCTGGTCCGAATTGGACAAGGGCTGCAGCCCACTTTTCCTTGTTCCTCTCCCGCTCTTTCCTTCTCTCCTACTCCAACAAGGGAAGGAGGAGTCCTACTCCCACCGGGAGTAGGACTCCCCCCTTGGCGCACCCTCCTCCTAGGCCAGCCGCCTCCCTCCCTTGCTCCTTTATATACGGGGGCAGGGGGCACCCCATAGACACAACAGTTGATTATTGATCTCTTAGCCGTGTGCGCTGCCCCCCTCCACCATAATCCTCGATAATATTGTAGTGGTGCTTAGGCGAAGCCCTGCGACAGTAGAACATCAAGATCGTCACCACACCGTCATGCTGACGGAACTCTTCCCCGACATTCTGCTGGATCGGAGTCCGGGGATCGTCATCGAGCTAAACGTGTGCTAGAACTCGGAGGTGCCGTAGTTTCGGTGCTTGATCGGTCGGGCCGTGAAGACGTACGATTACATCAACCGCGTTGTACTAACGCTTCCGCTTTCGGTCTACGAGGGTACATAGACAACACTCTCCCCTCTCGTTGCTATGCATCACCATGATCTTGCGTGTGCGTAGGAATTTTTTTAAATTGCTACGTTCCCCAACAGTGGTATCAGAGCCAGGTTTTATGCGTTGATATTGTGCACGAGTAGAACACAAGTGAGTTGTGGGCGATATAAGCCATACTGCTTACCAGCATGTCATACTTTGGTTTGGCGGTATTGTTGGATGAAGCGGCCCGGACCGACATTACGCGTACGCTTACGTGAGACTGGTTCTACCGACGTGCTTTGCACACAGGTGGCTGGCGGGTGTCAGTTTCTCCAACTTTAGTTGAACCGAGTGTGGCTACGCCCGGTCCTTGCGAAGGTTAAAACAACACCAACTTGACAAACTATCGTTGTGGTTTTGATGCGTAGGTAAGAACGGTTCTTGCTATGCCCGTAGCAGCCACATAAAACTTGCAACAAACAAAGTAGATGACGTCTAACTTGTTTTTGCAGGGCATGTTGTGATGTGATATGGTCAAGACATGATGCTAAATTTTATTGTATGAGATGATCATGTTTTGTAACCGAGTTATCGGCAACTGGCAGGAGCCATATGGTTGTCGCTTTATTGTATGCAATGTAATTGCGCTGTAATGCTTTACTTTATCACTAAGCGGTAGCGATAGTCGTGGAAGCATAAGATTGGTGAGACGACAACGATGCTACGATGGAGATCAAGGTGTCGCGCCGGTGACGATGGTGATCGTGCTTCGGAGATGGAGATCACAAGCACAAGATGATGATGGCCATATCATATCACTTATATTGATTGCATGTGATGTTTATCTTTTATGCATCTTATCTTGCTTTGATTGACGGTAGCATTATAAGATGATCTCTCACTAAATTTCAAGATAAAAGTGTTCTCCCTGAGTATGCACCGTTGCCAAAGTTCGTCGTGCCCAGACACCACGTGATGATCGGGTGTGATAAGCTCTACGTCCATCTACAACGGGTGCAAGCCAGTTTTGCACACGCA
Organism: Triticum urartu; assembly: GCF_003073215.2. Classification (NCBI taxonomy): domain Eukaryota; kingdom Viridiplantae; phylum Streptophyta; class Magnoliopsida; order Poales; family Poaceae; genus Triticum; species Triticum urartu. The sequence goes on along the minus strand of NC_053027.1, from coordinate 375,661,613 downwards.
GAATACTCAGGTTAAACTTGACGAGCCTAGCATATGCAGATATGGCCTCGGAACACTGAGACCGAAAGGTCGAGCGTGAATCATATAGTAGATATGATCAACATAGTGATGTTCACCATTGAAAACTACTCCATTTCACGTGATGATCGGTTAAGGTTTAGTTGATTTGGATCACGTGATCACTTAGAAGATTAGAGGGATGTCTTTCTAAGTGGAAGTGCTTAAGTAATATGATTAATTGAACTTTAATTTATCACGAACTTAGTCCTGATAGTATTTGCATATCTATGTTGTAGATCAATAGCTCGCATTATTGCTTCCCTATGTTTTATATGTGTTCCTAGAGAAAATTAAGTTGAAAGATGATAGTAGCAATGATGCAGACTGGGTCCGTGATCTGAGGTTTATCCTCATTGCTGCACAGAAGAATTATGTCTTTGATGCACCGCTAGGTGACTGACCTATTGCAGGAGCAGATGCAGACGTTATGAACGTTTGGCTAGCTCAATATGATGACTACTTGATAGTTTAGTGCACCATGGTTAACAGCTTAGAATCGGGATTTCAAAGACGTTTTGAATGTCATGGACCATATGAGATGTTCCCGGAGTTGAAGTTAATATTTCAAGTAAATACCCGAGCTGAGAGATATGAAGTCTCCAACAAGTTCTATAGCTAAAAGATGGAGGAGAATAGCTCAAGCAGTGAGCATGTGCTCAGATTGTCTGGGTACTACAATCGCTTGAATCAAGTGGGAGTTAATCTTCCAGATAAAATAGTGATTAACAGAATTCTCTAGTCACCATCACCAAATTAGTAGAACTTCGTGATGAACTATAATATGCAAGGGATAACGGAAACGATTCCCAAGCTCTTCGTGATGCTGAAATCGACGAAGGTAGAAATCAAGAAAAGCATCAAGTGTTGATGGTAACAAAATCACTACTTTCAAGTAAAGGGACAAAGGGAAGAAAGGGGAACTTCAAGAAGAACAGCAAGCAAGTTGCTGCTCAAGTGAAAAAACCCAAGTCTGGACCTAAGCCTGAAACTGAGTGCTTCTACTGCAAAGGGACTGGTCACTGGATGCGGAACTACCCCAAGTAATTGGCGGATAAGAAGGATGGTAAAGTGAACAAAGGTATATTTGATATACAGATTATTGATGTGCATATTACTAGTGTTCGTAGCAACCCCTCGGTATTTGATACTGGTTCAGTTGCTAAGAGTAGTAACTCGAAACGGGAGTTGCAGAATGAACAGAGACTAGTTAAGGGTGAAGTGACGATGTGTGTTGGAAGTAGTTCCAAGATTGAATGATCATCATCGCACACTCCCTATACTTTCGGGATTAGTGTTGAACCTAAATAAGTGTTATTTGGTGTTTGCGTTGAGCATGAATATGATTTGATCATGTTTATTGCAATACGGTTATTCATGTAAGTTAGAAAATAATTGTTGTTCTATTTACATGAATAAAACCTTCTATGGTCATACACCCAATGAAAATGGTTTGTTGAATCTCGATCGTGGTGATACACATTTTTATAATATTGAAGCCAAAAGATGCAAAGTTAATAATGATAGTGCAACTTATTTGTGGCACTGCCGGTTAGGTTATATTGGTGTAAAGCGCATGAAGAAAATCCATGCTGATGGGCTTTTGGAATCACTTGATTATGAATCAGTTGATGTTTGCAAACCATGCCTCATGGGCAAGATGACTAAGACTCCATTCTCCGGAACAATGGAGCGAGCAACAGATTTGTTGGAAATCATACATACTGATGTATGTGGTCCGATAAATATTGAGGCTCGTGGCAGGTATCATTATTTTCTGATCTTCACAGTTGATTTGAGCAGATATGAGTATATCTACTTGATGAAACACAAATCTGAAACATTTGAAAAGTTCAAAGAATTTCAGAGTGAAGAGGAGAATCATCGTAACAAAAATAAAAGTATCTACGATATGATCGCAGAAGTAAAATATTTGAGTTACGAGTTTGGCCTTCAGTTAAAACAATGTGAAATAGTTTAACTACTCACGCCACCTGGAACACCATTACAGTGTAATGGTGTGTCTGAACATCGTAACTCTACTTTATTAGATATGGTGCGATCTATGATGTCTCTTACCGATTTACCACTATAGTTTTGGGGTTATGCATTAGAGACAGCTGCATTCACGTTAAAAAGGGCTCCATCTAAATCCGTTGAGGCGACACCGTATGAACTGTGGTTTGGCAAGAAACCAAAGTTGTCATTTCTTAAAGTTTGAGGTTGCAATGTTTATGTGGAAAAGTTTCAACCTAATAAGCTCAAACCCAAATCGGAGTAGTGCATCTTCATAGGATACCCAATAAAAAATGTTGGGTACACCTTCTATCACAGATCCGAAGGCAAGATATTCATTGCTGAGAATGGATCCTTTCTAGAGAAGGAGTTTCTCTCGAAAGAAGTGAGTGGGAGGAAAGTAGAACTTGATGAGGTAACTATACCTGCTCCCTTATTGGAAAGTAGTTCATCATAGAAATCTGTTCCTATGACTACTACAGCAATTAGTGAGAAAGCTAATGATGATGATCATGTAAACTTCAGATCAAGTTACTACCGAACCTTGTAGGTAAACCAGAGTGAGATCCGCACCAGAGTGGTACGGTAATCTTGTTCTGGAGGTCATGTTACTTGACCATGACGAGCCTATGAGCTATGAGGAAGCGATGATGAGCCCAGATTCCGCGAAATGGCTTGAGGCCATAAAATCTGAGATGGGATCCATGTATGAGAACAAAGTGTGGACTTTGGTTGACTTGCCCGATGATCAGCAAGCCATAAAAAATAAATGGATCTTCAAGAGGAAGACGGACGATGATAGTAGTGTTACTATCTACAAAGCTAGAATTGTCGCAAAAGTTTTTCGACAAGTTCAAGGTGTTGACTACGATGGGAGTTTCTCACTCGTATCTATGCTTAAATCTGTCGGAATCATGTTAGCAATTGCCGCATTTTATGAAATCTGGCAAATGGATAAACAAAACTGCATTCCTTAATGGATTTATTAAAGAAGAGTTGTATATGATGCAACCAGAAGGTTTTGTCAATCCTAAAGGTACTAACAAAATATGCAAGCTCCAGCGATCCATCTATGGACTGGTGCAAGCATCTCGGAGTTGGAATATACGCTTTGATAAGTTGATCAAAGCATATAGTTTTATACAGACTTGCGGTGAAGCCTGTATTTACAAGAAAGTGAGTGGGAGCACTACAGCATTTCTGATAAGTATATGTGAATGACATATTGTTGATCAGAGATAATGTAGAATTATTCTGCAAAGCATAAAGGAATGTTTGAAAGGAGTTTTTCAAAGAAAGACCTCGGTGAAGCTGCTTACATATTGAGCATCAAGATCTATAGAGATAGATCAAGACGCTTGATAAGTTTTTTCAATGAGTACATACCTTGACAAGATTTTGAAGTAGTTCAAAATGGAACAATCAAAGAAGGAGTTCTTGCCTGTGTTACAAGGTGTGAAGTTGAGTAAGACTCAAAACCCGACCACGGCAGAAGATAGAGAGAGAATGAAAGTCATTCCCTATGCCTCAGCCATAGGTTCTATAAAGTATGCCATGCTGTGTACCAGACCTATTGTATACCCTGCCCTGAGTTTGGCAAAGGGAGTACAATAGTGATCTAGGAGTAGATCACTGGACATTGGTCAAAATTATCCTTAGTGGAATAAGGATATGTTTCTCGATTATGGAGGTGACAAAAGGTTCGTCGTAAAGGGTTACGTCGATGCAAGTTTTCACACTGATCCAAATGACTCAAAGTCTCAATCTGGATACATATTGAAAGTGGGAGCAATTAGCTAGAGTAGCTTAGTGCAGAGCATTGTTGACATAGAAATTTTCAAAATACTTACGGATCTGAATGTGGCAGACCCGTTGACTAAACTTCTCTCAGAAGCAAAACATGATCACACCTTAGTAGTCTTTGGGTGTTAATCACATAGCGATGTGAACTAGATTATTGAATCTAGTAAACCCTTTGGGTGTTGGTCACATGTCGATGTGAACTATGGGTGTTAATCACATGGTGATGTGAAGTATTGGTATTAAATCACATGGCGATGTGAACTAGATTATTGACTCTAGTGCAAGTGGGAGACTGAAGGAAATATGCCCTAGAGGCAATAATAAAGTTATTATTTATTTCCTTATATCATGATAAATGTTTATTATTCATGCTAGAATTGTCTTAATCGGAAACATAATACATGTGTGAATACATAGACAAACAGAGTGTCACTAGTATGCCTCTACTTGACTAGCTCGTTGATCAAAGATGGTTATGTTTCCTAACCATAGACATGAGTTGTGATTTGATTAACGGGATCACATCATTAGGAGAATGATGTGATTGACTTGACCTATTCCGTTAGCATAGCACTTGATCGTTTAGTTTGTTGCTATTGCTTTCTTCATAACTTATACATGTTCCTATGACTATGAGATTATGCAACTCCCGTTTATCGGAGGAACACTTTGTGTGCTACCAAACGTCACAACATAACTGCGTGATTATAAAGGTGCTCTACAGGTGTCTCCGGAGGTACTTGTTGGGTTGGCGTATTTCGAGATTAGGATTTGTCACTCTGATTGTCGGAGAGGTATCTTTGGGCCCTCTCGGTAATGCACATCACTTAAGCCTTGCAAGCATTGCAACTAATAAGTTAGTTGCGGGATGATGTATTACGGAACGAGTAAAAGAGACTTGCCGGTAACGAGATTGAACTAGGTATTGAGATACCGACGATCGAATCTCGGGCAAGTAACATACCGATGACAAAGGGAACAACGTATGTTGTTATGCGGTCTGACCGATAAAGATCTTCGTAGAATATGTGGGAGCCAATATGAGCATCCAGGTTCCGCTATTGGTTATTGACCGGAGACGTGTCTCGGTCATGTCTACATTGTTCTCGAACCCGTAGGGTCCGCACGCTTAAGGTTTCGATGACAGTTATATTATGAGTTTATGAGTTTTGATGTACCGAAGGAGTTCGGAGTCCCGGATGAGATCAGGGACATGACGGGGAGTCTCGAAATGGTCGAGACGTAAAGATTTATATATTGGACGACTATATTTGGACATCAGAAAGGTTCCGAGTGATTCGGGTATGTTTCGGAGTACCGGAGAGTTACGGGAATTCGCCGGGGAGTATATGGGCCTTATTGGGCCATACGGGAATAGAGGAGAGAGGCCAAAAGGAAGGAGGCGCGCGCCCCCCCTCTGGCCCGAATTGGACAAGGGGTGCAGCCCACTTTTCCTTGTTCCTCTCCCGCTCTTTCCTTCTCTCCTACTCTAACAAGGGAAGGAGGAGTCCTACTCCCGGTGGGAGTAGGACTCCCCCCTTGGCGCACCCTCCTCCTAGGCCGGCCGCCTCCCTCCCTTGCTCCTTTATATACGAGGGCAGGGGGCACCCCATAGACACAACAGTTGATTATTGATCTCTTAGCCGTGTGCGGTGCCCCCCTCCACCATAATCCTCGATAATATTGTAGTGGTGCTTAGGTGAAGCCCTGCGACAGTAGAACATCAAGATCGTCACCACACCGTCGTGCTGACGGAACTCTTCCCCGACATTCTGCTGGATCGGAGTTCGGGGATCGTCATCGAGCTGAACGTGTGCTAGAACTCGGAGGTGCCGTAGTTTCGGTGCTTGATCGGTCGGGCCGTGAAGACGTACGACTACATCTACCGCGTTGTACTAATGCTTCCGCTTTCGGTCTACGAGGGTACGTAGACAACACTCTCCCCTCTCGTTGCTATGCATCACCATGATCTTGCGTGTGTGTAGGAATTTTTTTGAAATTGCTACGTTCCCCAACAAGACTTTTTTGCTAGGAAACATGGTAAAGAAAGAGAGCCTTGGGTTCAGAAACCCATGCCTTTTCCTCCCAAACCATCCAAGAAAAAGGATGATGAGGATTTTGAGCGCTTTGCTGAAATGATTAGACCTATCTTCTTGCGTATGCGATTAATTGATATGCTCAAAACCAATCCTTATGCTAAGTACATGAAAGATATAATTACAAATAAAAGAAAGATACCGGAAGCTGAAATTTCCACCATGCTTACTAATTATACTTTTAAGGGTGGAATACCATAGAAACTTGGAGATCAGGAGTACCCACTAGACCATGCTCCATTAAAAGAAAATATGTTAAAACTGCTTTATGTGATCTTGGAGCCGGTGTTAGTGTTATGCCTCTCTCTTTATATTGTAGACTTGATTTGAATAAGTTGACACCTACTGAAATATCTTTGCAAATGGCTGATAAATCAACTGCTATACCTGTCGGTATTTGTGAGGATGTGCCTGTTGTAGTTGCAAACGTTACTATTTTAACGGACTTTGTTATTCTTGATATTTCCGAGGACGATAGTATGTCTATTATTCTTGGAAGACCCTTTTTGAATACTGTAGGGGCTTTTATTGATTGCACTAAAGGCAATGTCACTTTTCATGTTAATGGTAATGAGCACACGGTACACTTTCCAAGGAAACAACCTCAAGTTCATAGTATCAACTCTATTGGAAAAATCCCATCGATTATATTTGGAGGTTTTGAATTTCCTCTTCCTACTGTCAAGAAGAAATATGATATTCTTATTATTGGGTATGTGCATATCCCCGTTGAGGTAACATAGTGTTATTCGAAATTTCTCCGGTTCCATGTTATTCGGAATGAGTTCGTTAACAAGACTTGATCAACCTTGTTAGTGGATTCCTTTTGATGAGCATGAGATGGATGAAACTAGAAGGCACAACCTTCTGTACCCCACCTTTACTTTCTGTTATTTATATTAAATAAAATAAAAATAAATATTTTTTTGTCTGTTATCTGATTATCCGTGCAATATAAAAATACCACAAAAATAAAAGTTCTTCAAATGCCCTGAAATTTAAATATGATTTTTCCAGAATATTTGAGAATATTTGGCACTGAGAACACAACAGGGGGGTCAACCACGTGCCCACGAGGGTGGAGGGCGCGCCCCCTACCTCGTGGGCCCACAGTGGCCCTTCTCCACTTATTCCTGCACCCACACATTTCTTCTTCCTCCCACAAACACAAATATCCAGCTCAAGCATGAGTTCTAGCTCATCTTGCTGCCATTTTCGATCTCCTTGCTCAAAGTACCTCTCACAAAACTGCTTTGGGAGATTGTTTCTTGGTATGTGACTCCTTCATTGGTCCAATTAGTTTTTGTTCTAGTGCTTTATTCATTGCAAATTTTTGCTGCTTAGGTGACCCTGTTCTTGAGCTTGCATGCCAAATTTATATGGTTCCAAGTAGTTTTGATGCATGATATAGGCTCTAGGCACTTGTAGGAGTAGTTGCTATCAATATTATTGAGTTTGGTTTACTTTTATTTTGAAGTTACTAAAAATTTCAGAAATTTTTCAGAGGAAGAAATATGCTTAGGAAAATGTTCCAAGGTGGTTCTTCAAGGAAGCAAGGACTCAGGCTTGCAATGCGTGATGCTGATGATGACCCACCAAGAGACGCTCCAGTGCGTCCTTGTGAATGGCCTTCTAAGAACTTTATGGATCGAGCGGGAATTATGGAAGAATTTAACGCATATTTGCGTAACGCTGATCTTGTGAGCTTCGAGGAAGAGAAGTGCAGCCAGTATCACAACCTCATCAATACCTTTGTGAGGAGGTTTGAATTTTCAACTTCACGTAATTCTCCAACTGTCCTGTTTGATCTTTATGAAAATTCTTATACTATGGACTTAGAGGATTTTACCACTGCTTGCAAACTTCCACAATGGGGTAGTATAAGGGATCCTCGCAAATCTGAATTTAGAGATTTTCTTGCTAGTATAACTGTGGGAGAATCTAGAGATATAACACAAGCCACCATAGGGAGCATTCACTTTCCCGCTATACTTTATTTTGCTCTCTTTATAGGTAGATGCATTAATGGTAAAGATGAGGCATGTCACATGTGTGTCCCCGATTTCAGTATTCTTAGGAGTGCTGTGTTAGGAGATAAATATTATAATTTGGGAGCCATTATTGCACGCAGGTTGCATCTTAATAGATTTAATGGAGATTTCTTTGGAGGAATTTATGCAACCCGCATAGCTAATTTTCTTGGTATAGCCATACGCGAAGATGATATTGAATTACCTCCTGCTTACCTAGACTTTAATGCTATGATTCACCACCAGTTTGTCGAGAGGAATGAATCACCTCTCCAGTACCGACTAATCTTTGATAGACATTGTGCTGTCCATATTACTCTCCCTGCTCCTGCCTTCTTTGATCATCAGGCAAAAGGAAGATATACTATTACCAGAGAGGAGGCAGATGAGTACGAGAGGAGAGCAGAATCCGCTCGTCGTCACGCTGCAGCTCAGCAGGCGATAGCCGCTGCATCTCACTACGACCCCAACTATTATTATGGATATCCGCCAGGCCAGCCGTGGCCATAGACCAACTTAGGCCAAAAGCCTTAGCTTGGGGGAGTACGTATTTCCCACCGACATTACATTTATGTTCACACACTCATTGCTAGATGTCGGTGCTCATACTTTTTCATTGTATCATCCATGCTAGTTTATTTTCCTTTTTATGCTTTCTTCTTATGTGTTTAAGAAACCTTAAGAAAAACCAAAAAAATTAGTTGTAGCTTTTAGTTAGTTTAATTTCCATGCTTGTAGTAGTAATTAAAAAGAAAACCCAAAAAGATTTCCTGTTCTTCTCTTGCTTGTTGGGAGCTTTCCCATGTAAATAGTTTTACTTCTTTTCTTTTCTTTTCTTTGGGGGTCGATAGGAGAAGACCATAATTAAATTGTTGAAGTGGCTCTTATATGCATTATTGTTGATCTGACAAAATAGCCCATATTGCCTTGTCTTCTCCTGTTTATGGAATGCTTGCAGATTCCAGCTTAGTCCAATGCACGCGCACTATTATTATTATTCACATCGTTCGGTCGTGCAAGTGAAAGGCAATTATGACGATATATGATGGACTGACTGAGATGAGAAAAACTGGTATGAACTAGACCTCTTTTGTTTTTGTAAATATGATTAGTTCATCATTCCTGATTCAGCCTATTATGGATAAACATGTTTGCAATGACAACTAGAGATCATAGTTCCTTGTGCCATGCTTGATTAGCTATGAGTCATAATGGTTTACCTTGCGTGCCAACATGCTATTGAGATGATTATGATGTGGTATGATAGGGTGGTATCCTCCTCTGAATGATTTAAGTGACTTGACTTGGCGCATGTTCATGCATGTAGTTGAAACAAAATCAACATAGCCTTCACATATTTATGTTTATGGTGGATTATATCCTACTCATGCTTGCATTCGGTGTTGATTAATTTTAATGCATGTTCATGACTGTTGTCGCTCTCTAGCTGGTCGCTTCCCAGTCTTTTGCTAGCCTTCACCTGTACTAAGCGGGAATACTGCTTGTGCATCCAATCCCTTAAACCCCAAAGTTATTCCATAAGAGTCCACTATACCTACCTATATACGGTATCTATTTGCCGTTCCAAGTAAATTTGTATGTGCCAAACTCTAAACCTTCAAATAAATATCCTGTTTTGTATGCTCGAATAGCTCATGTATCAACTAGGGCTGTCCGTATCTTCCATGTTAGGCGGGTTATTCTCAAGAAGAGTGGACTCCGCTCCTCACTCACGAGATAAATGGCTGGTCACCGGGATGCCCAGTCCCATGCTTTATGCAAACTAAATCAAAATAATTGCAAACAAAACTCCCCCTAGGACTCTTGTTAGTTGGAGGCACTCGTTGTTTCGAGCAAGCCATGGATTGATGCTTGTTGGTGGAAGGGGGAGTATAAACTTTACCATTCTGTTTGGGAACCGCCCATAATGTGTGTAGCATGGAAGATATTGCCATCTCTTGGTTGTTATGTTGACAATGAAAGTATACCGCTCAAAATATTATTCACCTCTGTTTCAAAACCGAGCTCTGGCACCTCTACAAATCCCTGCTTCCCTCTGCGAAGGGCCTATCTATTTACTTTTATGCTGAGTCATCATCCTCTTATTAAAAATCACCAGTTGGAGAGCACCGCTGTCATTTGCATTCATTACTGTTAGTTTACATTGAGTATGACTTGACTGGATCTCTTTTACCATGAATTACAATGTCTAGTCAGTCCTTGGTCTTTAAATGTGCTCTGCATTTATGTTTTGCGGTCTTAGAAAGGTCTAGCGAGATACCACCTTGTTATATCATATTATGATTGTTTTGAGAAAGTTTGTCATCCGAGATTTATTATTATTGCTCGCTAGTTTATTATGCTATTGATATGAGTAAACTTGAGACCTAAGCGTTATTGTGAATGTGGTTAGTTATAATCTTTGCTGAAAACTTGAATGCTGGCTTTACATATTTACAACAACAAGAGCAAACAGAGTTTGTAAAAGTTTTTATTTATCACTTTCAGTTTATCAACTGAATTGCTTGAGGACAAGCTAAGGTTTAAGCTTGGGGGAGTTGATATGTCTCCGTCGTATCTAATTTTCCAAACACTTTTGCCCTTGTTTTGGACTCTAACTTGCATGATTTGAATGGAACTAACCCGGACTGACGCTGTTTTCAGCAGAATTACCATGGTGTTATTTATGTGCAGAAACAAACGTTCTCGAAATGACATGAAACTTCATGGAGCAACTTTTCAGAAAATATAAAAAATACCTGCAAAAGATGAAGGCCAGGCGGCCCACCACCTGTCCACGAGGGTGGGGGGGGGGGGCCGCCCCCTACCTCGTGCCCCCTGATGCCTCTCCGACTCCAACTCCAACTCTATATATTGTGTTTCGGGGAGAAAAAAATCAGAG